>NW_017682517.1:4069-9754 GCF_001879085.1 Nicotiana attenuata | reverse complement strand
TCATCAGTGTGTATCTTCTCAACCTCAAATAATTTCTCTTCCACGGCCATTCTTATCCAATGATACTTTCTATTTATATGTTTGGTCTTAGAATGAAAAGTGGAGTGCTTGGTGAGACAGATAGCACTCTGATTATCACAAAATAAGATGTACCGTGGCTGCTCAAAGCCAAGATCATTAATAAACTCCTTCATCCATAATAGTTCTTTGGCACCTTCTGTGACAGCAATATATTCGGCTTCTGTGGTGGATAGAGCTATGCACTTCTGTAGTCTAGATTGCCAAGAAACAGCCCCCCCTGCAAAAGTGATCAAATAATCGGAAGTGGATCTTGAATTATCAAGATTGCCTCCTAAATCAGAGTCTATGTAACAAACAAATTCAGGCTTGCCATTGCCAAAGCACAACTTCAAATCTACAGTACCTTTTAAATACCTTAATATCCATTTTACTGCATCCCAATGTTCTTTTCCAGGATTGGAAATGAATCTGCTAACAGTGCCAACGGCATGTGCAATATCTGGTCTAGTGCAAACCATAGCATACATCAAGCTACCAACGTCAGAAGAGTAAGGAATACGAGACATCTCCTTTTTCTCTTCATCAGTAGATGGACTCTGACTAATACTCAATTTGAAGTGTTTAGCAAGAGGAGTACTAACCACTTTTGCATCTGTCATATTGAACCTCTTGAGTACCTTCTCAATATATTGCTTTTGGGACAGAAATAACTCATTTCTATCTCTGTGTCGGTGGATTTGAATGCCCAAGATTTTCTTTGCTGGCCCCAAGTCCTTCATCGCAAACGATTTGCTCAACTGCTTCTTAAGGACTGCAATTCTGGATTTATTCTTTCCAACAATAAGCATGTCATCCACATAAAGCAATAAAATAATAAAATCATCATCAGAGAACTTCTGGAAGAATACACAGTGGTCTGAAGAAGTTTTCTTGTACCCTTGTTCTTCAATGACAGATTCAAACTTCAAATACCATTGCCTTGGAGCTTGTTTCAATCCATATAGGCTCTTTTTCAATTTGCAGACATAATTTTCTTTTCCCTTAGTTACAAAACCCTCAGGTTGCTCCATATAAATCTCCTCATCTAAATCACCATGAAGAAAAGCAGTCTTGACATCCATCTGCTCAACCTCTAAATCTAGACTTGATAGAAGACATCTTCACAACAGGGGAGAAAATTTCATCAAAGTCAACTCCCTTCTTCTGGCCAAAACCTTTAACAACTAACCTCGCCTTGTATCTAGGCGTAGAGGTATGGTTATTATGCTTTATTTTGAATATCCATTTGTTAGATAAAGCTCTCTTACCTTTCGGCAATTTCACTAACTCATATGTGCCATTCTCATGGAGTGACTTCATCTCATCTTCCATCGCTTCGATCCAATGATCTTTGTGATTATCTTGCATGGCTTCATCATAATTCTCAGGTTCTCCCATGTCAGTCAAAAGTACATACTCATCAGGAGGATAGTGCATGGATTTTTGCTTCTCCCTTGTAGATCTTCTAAGAGAGGTTTCAGGAGCATTCGTAGTAGTTACCTGTGCAGGAATTGGTTGCTGATCAACCACAACTTCATCAACTGGAGCATCCATAATATCTACACCATGATGATCATTTTGATCTTGATCACTATCTCCATCATTGTCTTGGGTTCCTTCATGTGCAATAGGTGCCTTAGCAATTGAAACTGGATCAATATCAACTAAGCTCTCATTACTCTGAGAATCTATCTTCTCAGCTTTGTCAATATCTTCAATAGTTTGGTCTTCAAAGAATATTGCATCACGACTTCTAATAAGTTTATTGTCAATTGGATCATAAAAACGATACCCAAAACTCATCTTGACCATAACCGATAAAGATGCACTGCTTAGTTTTGACATCCAGTTTCGATCTCTCATCTTTAGGATATGCACACAAGCTTTACACCCAAAAAACTCTCAGGTGATCATAAGAAACATCTTTGGCAAACCAAACTCTGTCTGGGACATCACCATCCAAAGCAACAGCAGGAGACAAATTGATAACATAGGCAACAGTGTTAAGTGCTTCCGCCCAAAATGTATTTGGAAGTTTAGCCTCTGAAAGTAAGCATCTAACTCTCTCAACTAGAGTTCTGTTCATCCTCTCTGCCAAACCGTTCAATTGAGGCATCTTGGGCGGAGTTTTCTGATGACGAATTCCTTGTTCCTTGCAATAGTTATCAAAGGGACCACAATATTTGTGAGCACGTGATTTTTGCCCTAAGTGAATTACTCCCAAAAATTCAAACAAAATGACTTCTTTCATTATTCTGCAATTTTGTGAATTTTTTGTGTTATTTTCTGTTAATTATTTGCATTTATTTGTGCATTTTAATTCATATGAAAAATATAAAAAAATACACTTCGCATTTGGATTTAGGATTCAATTTCATATTTTTAGGATTAATTAGTTGTTAAATTGTTTTAAAACAAAATATAAAGAAAATAACAAAAATAGTCCATTTTTGCATTTTTTTTTTGTTAATTGTTGAATTTGTCATGGGTTTGCTTTAAGTAGGACTTAATCAATTTTAGGACTTAATTAGTTTAATTTTGGAAATAAAATTGGTCTTTATTTTAATTTTGCATTTTAATAAAGTCAGAAAATTATAAAAAATACAAAATGAAAATAAAAGGGAAAAGAGAAAATAATTTTGAGAAAAAGAGAAATGTTGGTCTCAAAAGACCCGAATTTGGGCCAAAATGGCTGAGCCCAAACGAAATAACCCGGTCAATGAGCCCAAGACCCGTCGTCCAACCCGGTCCAGACCCCCTAATGACTAAACGACGTTGTTTTACGTCAAGTTAATCCTAGCCGTCTAGGTTGCTTGATCCAACGGTCGAGAAGTCCCTCCTCATTTAATATAAAAGTGTCGGATAGACCCCCCTACCCCTCAATCATCTCTCAGAACCCCTTAATGCACGCCGGCGTAACGCCACCGTCCCTCCGCCGTCCGCCGCCGGCCGGAAATCGCCGCCGCCGGCGGCGAAGCTCCAAATGGCCCCAAAACTTCACCACAAACTCATCTTCCCCTCCTCTTTCCAACCCCCATAACCATCCACCTCGAATCACAACCCATCTTCTCGAATATTAATTCGAAAATTCCGGTCAAATCACTACTTATTCCAAACCCGGCCAAAATAACACCACAGCTCCCTCTCCTCTCCCTCATCACTAATCCACAACTATATTCCCTCGAATCAAACCCAGAAGCTTCGAATATGTGTTTGAAAATCGGGTCTCAAAACACAAGTTCATCCAAATGACTCCAAATCTTCACCATACAGTCTCCTCGTCCTCCTCTTCACAAATCCGTGGTTATTTTCTTTCGAAGTTCACCAGGCCGTCTCCAATTTCACATCTAGGGTTTTCGAGTTCTCCACCTGTCTGGAGTTCTGATAATTCTGAGAATTGTAGTTAATGTTATACGTTTGTTTTTGACAAAATGAACCTATAACATTAATTAGAATTCAATCGATTAAGTTTGAAGACCAAAATCAGTAAGTTTCTTCCTTTTGATTGATTTTTTCTTGTTTGATTAATTCTGCTCTCATAGCCTCTAATTTCTAGTTTAATTTTGTTTTTGATTTAGTTGACTTAGGCCGCATAATTTTCGATTTTTAGTTTTGTTTTGATTTTGGTTATGATATTGTTGGTTTAATTCAGTGGTTAGTTCCTTAATTTTTACCTTATTGGATAGTTTAGTTTGGTTTTGTTTTCTGACTAGTCTCCTTAGCATTAATTTCGATTCTATTGATTCATATTGTGTACGCCTGCCTTTGATACATGATTGTGTTGTTGATATGAATTTTAATTTAGTTTCATTTTTACTTGTTAGATAATGGTTCATTAAAATCACGGTTCAATTTCAATTAATTAGTCTTAGTTAGTTTAAGTTAGTATAGTTGTTTGGTTATAGCTGACATTGACTAACTATGGTAAATTGAGACCAAGGGGGCTGGGTTAGTTGATATGTGCAAGTAATTTCAGAGGGTTTCAGGGGTAGTATAGGCATGGGAAATGGTAGTTTAATCAGATTTAGTAAATATTGAAATGGGGTAAGGGTAGTTTAGGGATTTCAAGCATGGAAAAATCATAATAGAACCCCCTAGGACTTTCTAGAAGGGGTTTTGAACTGAAGTTCACAAAATAGGTGTAGTTATTTGTATAACAAGTCAGAAAATGAGGGGAAGAAATGGAAATAAAATAGGGACTAATGAGTAAAATGAAAATCTGAAGTTGCACCCTAAGTTTGCCTATAAATAGGCATTCAAGTGCCTTGAATAGGAAGTTTTTGGAAGTCTGAAGAATCCCCAAGTCCTTACCAGCCTCAAATTCCCCCTAAAAAATTCTTTTCTTCAAGTCTAAAGTTCAAATTTGAATCTCAAAGCCTAAGAAAGTTAAAATCTGCATTTCTATAGTTCAAATGTTCTCCTAGATCTTTATTCCTGTCAAAAAAAAAATCCAAAAAAAATACAAAAATCCAGCAGAAAATTTCAAAAAAAAAAACTACTGTTGCCTAAAAATTTTGAGTTGATTGCAAGCTAGTTATCAGCTGAGTTTCCTATTGCTTCTAGCTTCAATTTCAAAGGGGCTTTGGAGTGTATTCGAGCTTGTTTGGGTGTATTTAGTGCTGATTTGGTGTGATACCATTGCCTGGTTTTTCTAAATTAATTTCTGCTACTGGAATTATTGGCTGACCCTGCTGTTTTGTTACTGACTGCTGCTGATTCCTATTTTCCCTGTTAATTTGATATCCAGGTACATTTCCTCGATTTAGAAGTCCTGGATACAAACATCATTGTGTATGCACTTTGAAGTCCTCTGATGAAGAATACAAACTTTTCTATTTGAATTTGTTCTCATAATTGCTGTTAGTTTTGATACTAGTAACATGTGTTTAAACTATACTTACTTGTAATTGAATGGACTGTTTAAATAGGACTGTTGACATGAATTGGGATTATTTTGTGGTTGTTGAATCATGTAGAATTGTTGAGTATTCAATGACTTAGTATAGTTGTATCTGGTAATTGTTTAGCTTTCAATAGTGCAAGTAGCATAAGGAACTGGTTTCAGATTTTCATTTGTAAATCAGTAAATAGTGTGTATATATCCGTTTTCATTCCCGTCGTTAATCATTAACCAAATTCAGTCGATTCGTTTGTGTAATAGGTCAGATCAGGAATGGAATAGGTATTCTGTTATTTGGATAATTAGAATTGATTCAATCCTTGCAATTATGTTTTTTAGACTGATGAATTTTGGTTAACCTGTGAAGGAATAACTAACCAAGAGTCCATATAGTTTGCAATCACATAGCCGTGTGGAGTAGGCTTTGAGCCTGGACTCACGGTAAGTTTGTGCTCCTTGGAAGCCGAAATAGTCTCATCAATCTATCTGAATTCAATTGGGCTACTGGCCCAAAATCCCTTCAGCTTGTTTCTATAAGACTCATGCTGGTTTGCAGCAATGGGCCAAATTCGTATGGCACCAGGTCCACGCCTGGCCAGCCTCATACAACAGAGCTGGGCCAAACCTTTAAGGCCCATAAAACTGCCATAAATCAAAAGCCCTTCAAAGTTACATAGGAATGTGGGGAATTAATTCACAAATATAAATTTGGGTTTCAAATTAGG
>NW_017682517.1:0-931 GCF_001879085.1 Nicotiana attenuata | reverse complement strand
CTATTCCCTAGATCCTGGGGGTACCTCCAATATACCCCATCAGCCACCCTCATACTCCAAGGCTCTGATACCACTGATATGTCGAGGAAGAGGCAAACCCGAAAATAAAGAAGATAAAGAACACCAATTTTAACGTGGAAAACCCTTCAAACCGAAGGTAAAAACCACGGGATCACAAAGATCAAAAAGCTCCACTATAACAATAAGAGGGTTACAAAATTCTCTAAATTGGCTACACAACAAGGGCCAAACACGGAGCAACAATAGCAACAAGAGCAACAACTAATCAATTGAAGAAAGAGTATAATCAACAAAACGAAGCTGCTGTTCGAGGCTCGAAATCAGATGCTACGAACCTCCAAATCCGATCTCCACCGTTCAAATCCAAGACCAAGATGTTACGAACACTCAGCCAAAATTTCAGCCCGATCCAACCGTTAACGAATCTAAAAACGTGATTTGAAGTTGGCTGGTCGGAATAAAAATCTTCAGCAAAACAAATACTTTTTTTTCTCTCTTCTCTCTTGATGAAAGCTCTCTCAAAACCCACTCTTATGTGGTTAAGTCTTTCAAAGACTTGTATCAATGAGCATAGAATAATTCTACTTTGTTGTCTGATTTATCGTCGTTGAAGGTTTGCTTTGCTAGCTTCCGCATGACACCTGATTTTTCCGGTTCTAACAATATATATATGTGAGAAAGCTACAAACCAAACCGAGGCGGATTCAGGATTCAGCGTTTGTAGGTTCTGAGTTTGTTGTCGAACATATAGCTTGTCTTAGTTATTGCGGTACGTAATTAAATATTTATATATAGTTGATGAACTTTCTAATTCAAATACATAATTTAAGCAAAAGCTACGTTTTCCTCCGAACCCATAGCTAATATGCTAGCTTCGCCCTAGTATTCAAATGAAGTCCACCTTCCAAAA
>NW_017682516.1:0-9756 GCF_001879085.1 Nicotiana attenuata | reverse complement strand
AACCTCGGCTGGTTGAAAGTCTGCTCTAGACGGGGTATCGGCTGCTCCAATGGATAGTAAGGGCCGCACCAGGGTCGGCGACCAGTCCTTGAACTCTTCCCAGGTATATTCATACCCCAACCCGAAGGTGGTGCCATGCTTCTTGAGCTTGATAGGCTTAGCGATTCCTTGGAGGTTTTTGCCAAGTCCTTTGCCAGGTTCATATCCGCTCCAATTCAGTATGCTTTCAATTTTATTGTTCCACCATTTGTCTTTGTCGACTGCGTTGACCCGCTCGATGTGGTGGTAAGTTTCCTCACCTAATCTTCTTCTTCCTCCAATTGCTGGAATGGTCTGTCGGCTATATATGGGGTTGCTACCGTCACCATGAATGATCACCTCCTGGTGATTCCATTCAAATTTCACTGCCTAATGTAGTGTTGATGCCACGGCCCCGGCGGCATGAATCCATGGCCGTCCCAATAGCAGATTGTAAGAAGCCGGCACGTCTATCACTTGAAAATCAACATCAAACCAAGTGGGCCCCATTTGCAAACGTAGGCTAATTTCCCCAATAGTGGACCTCTGAGATCCGTCGAAAGCTTTGACGTTGATGGCCCCATCCTTGATTTCAAGCAGCCCTTTTCCCAATGTTTTGAGTGTTACCAGAGCACAAATGTTGAGACTGGACCCCCCATCGACCAGGATTCGGGTGATAAAATAATCTCCGCACTGCACAGTGATGTGCAATGCCTTGTTATGACTCAATCCTTCCGGTGGCAGCTCATCCTCGTGAAAGGTGATTTTATGACTCTCCAACACTTGGCCCACCATGTTTGCCATTTCTCCTCCAGTGATGTTGCTTGGTACATACGCCTCACTCAATACCTTCAACAAGGCATTCTTGTGTGCATCAGAACTCTGTAATAAAGCCAAGATAGAAATTTGGGCCGGTGTTTTGTTCAGCTGGTCAATGACCGAGTATTCCTTGGCTTGTATCTTTCTCTAGAGATCACCGGGTCCAGTTTCAATGATGGCTTGTCAGCCAGAGGTCTGCTTACTCGACTCAGCTAAGTGTTCTGGGGTATAAACCCTGCCGGTTCTTGTCATACCCTGTGCTGCAACTGTTTATCCGAACTTGGCTTTTCCTTTCCTTCTTGCCTCGGCTGTGTAGTCCCACAATATAGCTTTTGTGTGGAACGGTGTTACAGCTGTCATTGCTACTAGGATACGCACCCTTGCCTTGGAAGGTAATACAGCAAATTCAAAGGGCTCAGGCGCCTTTGGGGACCCAAACTTGACCTCGATTGGTGTTGGCGTCTTTGCGGAGGCTGGTGCTTCAAACTCAAGCGGTATGGACATGTTCACCTCAGCATCTTCGGAAGGCTGAATTTGGACTACAATCGGGTTAAGAGTGACCGTTGGTTTCTTTGGATCGTCACCTTCCGTGATCAAACCGATTGATCCTTTGGGATCCCAATCATCTTCTATTTCAATCACATGAACACTTCCACCCTTGTGGTCTGGTAGAGGGTTGATGCGGACGTTCGGAGCAGGCTCCTTTGCCACGATATTCTTGTTATCAATTAAAGCCTGGATCTTGTCCTTCAGGGAGCGGCACTCATCAATAGTGTGTCCCTTCATGCCAGAATGGTATGCACAGGTTTTGTTTGGGTTAATCCACTGGGAGGGGTTTTCAGGAGTTATGGCAGGGACAGGGGTGACATAACCAGCGGCTTTGAGTCTTTCGTACAGCTGGTCGATTGGCTCGGCAATGGCAGTGTATTGTTTGGGAGGTCTGCGGTCAAAATTTGGTCGGGGTCTAGGAAAGTTTTGGCGAGTAGGAGGTGATTGATAGTGGGATGGTTGAATGTTGTAGGCTTGGTAGACTTGTGCGGGTTGGGAATATTTGGGTGAAGTGGGTTGGTATGTGGGAGGTGGAGGTGATTGATAGGTAGGTGGTGGAGCTTGGTAGGAAGGTGCGGGGTAATTTGGGGTAGGTTGATATGTAAGAGGGGGTATTGGGTAGGTTTGGTATTCGATTGGGGATTTTGTTCTCTGTGCAACCATCACAGCACTCACATCCCTTTTCTTGGACGTGCCACCAGACTGTAGAGCCTTGTTGGTATCCTGTAATGCTTCAAAGTTAGTGACCATACCACTTTTAATACCTACCTCGATCCTCTCCCCTAGCTTGATGATGTCGGAGAATTTCTGGCCTTCAATCAGCATCAACCTTTCGTAGTACTGTGGGTCTTGAGCCCGGACGAAAAACCTGTTCATTTGTTCTTCTTCTAAAGCCGGCCTGACCTTAGCAGCTTCTGATCTCCAACGAGTGGCATACTCGCGGAATGTCTCCGTGGGTTTCTTTTCAAGTTCTGGATGTAGAACACATCTGGCGCATTCTCCGTGTTGAATCTGAACCTGTCCATGAAATCGGACGCCATACTTACCCAGTTTGACCACTTCTTCGGGTCTTGGCTAATGTACCAAGACAGCGCATCCCCTTTCAGACTTCTCATAAAGAGCTTCATGCGAACCTTTTCATCCTTTCCTACTCCGACCAGCTTATCGCAGTATGTCCTCAAATGAACTCTGGGATCCCCGGTGCCATCGAACATTTCGAACTTGGGAGGTTTGTACCCCTCGGGCAGTTCGACATCTGGTTGAATGCAAAGGTCTTCGTAATTCAGTCCCTCGATCCCCTTGCTTCCTTCAACACCCTGAACTTGGCTAGTCAGCTTCTTGAGTTCTACGGCCAGATTCTTGATAAAAAAGTCTTTGTCATCAGACTCAGGTGCGCCTGAGGCGGGTTGAATGGGGTGTGGTATGGTTTCCACATAGATGGGGGTGTTGTGGTGATGATCATTTACGGAGTTCAGTGGTTCGGGGATGAGCAGTGGGGTATTGCTTGAAGTGTGGCATGTGTTGCAGTGGTGATGGGGAGTGGATTGGTTTTGTGGCTTCGGGATGTTTTGAGGAGGTACGGGATTTTGAGTGTTGGGGAAGCTGATATCCGGGGTAGTGAGGGAAAATGACAAGCTTGCCAAGTTTCGAACTTGGTCCAATTCTTCCTGAAATTTTAATAACTTCTGTTCGAGCTGGGAGGCACTTTCCTTGGAAACTTGAATACCTTGAGAAGTCTCTACCCTTTCAACTGAGCTTTCTTTTCTGATGTTGCTCAAATCTTCCATCTTTCCTTTGTTCTTGTTTCTGATAGGAGGAGGAGGAGGAGGAGGAGGAGGAGGAGGAGGACCCTTGGATCTTGTGGAATATGATGACGATGCCAGAGTGCATGAACTAACTTTTGGGGAGGGGAATAAGCAAAAGTAAAAACAAAAGGTAACAACTTAGTAGGGATCGTGAGAAGAAAACGTTGCAATATTTAAACACATAGTGTAAGAATATAAATCGTGTCCTAAATTTGGAGCCTCGTTGTACCCGAGGTAAGCCTAGCGACAAGTAAATTTGGAGAACTTAGAATGCTAAATGCCTCATTTCATTGATAAAAATAAGACGAATCCCAAAACGACACCAAAATAACAGGAAATAAAGATGTCACTAGTGCCCATAGGCCTTATTACATTTTATAAAGCAGAAATGAAAACTCCTATCTACTTGATCCCAGAAGGACCTTCCCCAGACTCGGCATTGTTGGCTCCTTCGTACAGTTCTCCCAGCTCACGCAATCCTAGCAACAAGTAGGCCCTCACCAGATGTCCGCCTTCATTTCCTTCAGCAACCCGGCAATCTTCAACCCTCTTCAGGAACTTCTTTTCCAGCTCCACCATGCCCCGCTCCAAACAGATTAGTCGTCTCTTAGCGCTGACAGCCATATCTTTCCATTCTCCAATTAGCTTTTGATTATCTTCTTGTATTTCACGGTGCTCATTTTCACATTGCCGCATCCTCTTGCGCAATTGGTTGTACTTAGCCTGTACTTCAGCCTTTTCGTCGATGACCCTGTGACCTCGAACAAGCCCAGGTTGTCCTAACCCACTATGATCGTCCTCCAACCAGTTTGGATAGTATGGAGCATAACCAGCGTGGTACCTGTCTGGTTCTATGGAATCCTTTCCCAGGATGATTTTGCAGTGCCACACATGCAGAGCTTGACACTTGTATGGACTATCGTCAGCCTGGAAGTCAGCCCAGTAATGACTCATCTTGTCGAACCTTGGTATAACCTGCTTCCTGCCTGCCTGTCTCATAACCCGGATAGGGATATATGGGTAGGTCCGTCTTAAACCGATCAGTATCAGAAATGGAGTATCCCTAGACCGTATGATGAATTCTTCAGTAGGGAACAACTCAAACATCCATTGCACCCGGTCTTCAGTAAGATTGTCGAAGAGCTCGACCCACTCTCTATCATTCTCTGGTTGGGCGAACATGTTGGGCATATAATTCATCCGCTTTGGGTGATGAAAAGCGATATGATCATCCTAGTCTCTACGATGGATTTCGTGCCGATACTCACCCCTTTGGAGGTGCTCCATAAGCCATAGTTGGAGTAGCAAATTACATCCATCGAAATGTTTGGCCCCTTGTTGACATCTTTCTAGGGCTCGGTATATTTCTGCAACTATCATTGGCACAAGGCTGAATGGCTGCCCGTTAATTCCTTCCATCAAGGTCTTGGTGACCATGGCCAGTGTGGTATGGATTCTTGCTTTCTTTGTTGGAAAAACTATCATCCCCAAGAAACAGAACATAAACGCAAATACCCTTCGGTGGATGTGCCCCAATGAGGTGATAGCGAACTCGTCCGGATAGGTACGGTATGATTTGCTATGGCCGTACCTTTCATACAAATGGTCAAAGGGAATGTATGACTTCTCCAAACATTTCAAGTCGGGATTCTTCTTTAGACCCATCATCTTAAGAAAACCCCTACCCTTACGATTTTCCGGCATTAGAAAGCCCGGAGTTTCCCATGGTATCCCAGCCAGTCCTCCTATCTCCTCAAGCAAAGGTGTCATCTCAATGTCTCCGAAGCGGAATACCGACCTATCACAGTCCCAAAATAGAGTTGCAGCTTTTATGATTTTGTTGTTGGGTTGAATGTCTAGGAGAGAAGGCAGGTTTCCTAGATACTTCCGGACAAGAGTTTGATCGCTGGAATGGAGATCCTTCCACCAGCTTAGCAATTTGGGGTGAATGTTGGTGACCATGCCGAATCTGGGGACTTCGTGCCTCATTTTTGCAAAACAAAGGGTTAGGCCCTTTTCCCCCGCCGGACTCGACTATTTAACATCATAATTAGCATAAGAAGCATTTAGTTCTCCAAATGAATGCAGAGAACGTGGTAAGGTCCGTTTAGGTCTCAAGGAAACCCAATGGACTTTGGACAAGGCTATCTTAAAGAGTCATTATGTGGACAACATAACTGACTCGGCTAGGTTTGACCATGATGCATGCATAATTAAATAGAGTAGGGTTTCTATGGGGTTTTAGACTGGTACCCTTGAGCGGACAACTCAAGAGGAAAGGCGCGGAACCGTCGACTACACCGTTGATCGACTGGTTTTACCGCAAATATGCCTTTTCCGGATTTAAGGGGTGATAATATCGGAAGAGCGCAACCACTCATTATAAGCGTTGCTAAGGTCTTTTGTTTGGCACGAGTGGAATATGATGTCGAAAAAATGCAATACAATAATTAACAAATTGTCATGTACTTTCACGTTCATAAAATAATGGTTACAATAATTGCAGTTTTACAACAGTATCGAAGGAAAGCGATAAAAGAAAGCATTAAAGAAAAGAAACAAAGAACCAACTTAGTTTCGCAATAGAAGAAAGAATAAATATATAAAAACAAGTAAAGACATGTAAAGAAGCATGAAGTCACAAATAGCATGAAATGGTAAAAGCCTTAAAGAAGTCCCCAGCAGAGTCACCATGCTGTCGATGCCCCCTTTTTCTAAAGGCGAAATCGGGTTTACGACATTTGGGCGGGCAACTCTATTCCTTTTTGGAATTGGGTTTGAGATTTAGAAGAGTCGCCACCTAATGTTAAGTGCATTAGGACTCTAAGAAAGAAATGAAGAGAAGAAGATGAACTAGAGAATGGGTAAGGGCTTGAAATTATCTCGGAGGGAAGGTGTTAGGCACCACCCAAGATCCACTAGTGTGGTTCCCGGCCATGCTACAATTTGTGACTTTAAATATGAACAACAAACATAAGAGACAATTCTCACATAACGATTGCAAGTAGGGGAAGTATAAAAGTTAAATAAACGAGCTGAAATTTGGGACTAGGCAATTTCATAATTTATTTAATGAATATACGAGTGCATAAGAAGGGGAGTCAAATAATCAGACAAAGGGATGAAATGGGGCGACAATTTGGGAGAGAAAAAAAAGTACTTGGACATTTAAAGAGATTTTTTTTTAAATGATTAAAGCAAAAGGCAAGGTTTAAAAGAACCGAAAACTGCAATTTAAAAATTCTGAAAGAGAGAAGTAAACACATAAATAGGGAGGGGGTCCTAGGCTTATAAATAACATGGATCACCCACGCAACACCCGGTAACCAATTATACACGTGGTGTTATCGCGTGATCATCATATCCATGTCTACCCTTACCCACCCCGTTAAGGTACTAAAGCGCGGAATGGTCTCGTTACTTATTGCATGCTACTACCCACCCCGATCCTATCAGTCCCGGAGGTAGTTAGGACTACTAATCCTAGAGGGAAGGGATATTGGATTTTGAAGTTTAAAAAGGACAAAATCTAGTGCGAAAAACAAAACACATAAAAGCAGTTAAGGGGAAAACACATAGCAGTTAAGGCTCAAATAGGCCTCCTCATTCAAAGCAGAAATTGTTTACCATGACTTACAAGTATTGGTTAGGTCTTTAATTAAACTTACATAAAGGGGGGTGGCTGATTTATTACATATTTTCAGATAAGAAGTCCGAATTAGGCCTGCCTGCTGATTGTAATTATTAAAGACTGATAAAATTAATTTATTACCTAATGGTTTGCCTAGGTGAAACCTATAGGCATGATATCTAACAAGGTCAAACATACTGATTTTAAAGAAGATTACTGACTTTAGAAATAAACGAATTTTGCGGATATTAACAACATTATTACTGATTTTAGACTTTGCGGATGAATCAGATTTAAACGATTGTTCCTATAGGCATGAATTCTAAGCGTTACTGATTTTAAAAGCGGTTATGTAAGTGCAGGAATCATATGAGCATGGTATCTAGGATGCAATTGATTATTCCTTAACCTATGGATTGTTTGCCTAGTGACATGTGTATATGCAGAAGTGCAGAAAACTTATAATCATGATTTCTATATGCAGAAGTGAAGAAACATATAGACATGATTTCTAATGAAATGCATAACTTATAGACATGATTTCTAATGCAGTAATGAAACAACTTATAGGCAGGATTTCTAATGCAGTAATGAAACAACTTATAAGCAGGATTTCTAATGAAGTAATAAAACAACTTATAGGCAGGATTTCTATATGTAGATGCATAAACTTATAGGCAGCATTTCTATATGTAGATGCATAAGCGAAAAACAGGCTGTGATTGCAGAAATAAATACCTAAAGCATGATGTCTACCCGCATGCATAACATGAGTGACCCTCCCCTTTTCACTATACACCCCATAAGTTATTACAAATTATTACAACCCGGATGAATCAAGAAAAAATAAAAAAAAATTACATCAGAAATTAAAGTTCCAACCAAGGAGAGCCTAATTCAGACTCCTAGTCTGAAACATGAAATAAACCAACTTCCAAAGATCACATTTCCAAAGCCTTTCTCATCCTTTGGGTGTGTCAAAGTTCCAAGGAGCTTCATGAACTCCAGGCAGTGCTTACACCCAATTACATTTGCAGGATCAGATTATAGTGTAGTGTGGAAGGGCCAACCCTCAAATATCCAAGTTCAGAGGGAACTCAAGGTCCCAAGGCAGGGCTCATAGGAGGGGGGGGGGCAGAACTTAGAGTCTAAGAATAAGTGTAAGTGCAATAGAGGGGGAATTAGGGAAAACCATGACAAAACTAGTGGTCATGCCCAGCAATTAGGATGCTGGCACACCCCTGACCAGCCTGTCAGCTTGAATTTGGGAGTTAGGACCTATTGAAGGTCATGTTCAGACCTGGGCAGTAATTTGGATACTGCCAGGACATGAACTTTAACACAGCACACAAAAGGGAATGGGGGTATGAGGGACTTATAACAGGCAGTACACATAAAAGGAGGTAATATACAGAACATGAGCAACAAGGTAGACAGGAATAGAGCAACTATAAAGTAAACACATAGGGAAAGAGCTGAAATCATAATTGAGACATTCCAGTTTAAGGGAAAACAAATAAGTCAAAACAACATTCCTGAAAAGCCTTGGTTGCAAGCAAAGCAGTACAAAAGTCTCAGCAGAGAGTAGAGAGTTTGAAAGAGTATTGTGATTGAAAGTATATGTGCGAGAGTATGAGTATTGGACTTTAGGATTCAGAAGTTCAAAGTTCTAAAGTTGTATAGTTTTCAAAGCTTCAAAGCCTGTTCAATGCAGAAGGATCGAGCTCCTTTTCTAGTGTAGCAAATAAGCAAGAAAAAGGTAAGGAAATAACATTGTAATCAGTCTCCCTTTAGTTAAGGGATTCTGATTTCAAACGGGTAAAAACAATTAAGGAAATGGGTTTGAAAAATATTTTCCTAGCAGTATAATAGAGGGTAAGTACATAGAAGCTATTTAAGGCAACAAACTAATAATACACGGTTTGTGTAAAAAAAGGAAAGGGAATTAACCAGTAAAATCAAAATTTCAGCCTTTTACTTGAATGAATCAAGTCAGGAAAGGGGGTAAAGAAAGGTTCAAGAAGGGAAATCAGTAACAATCAAGTGAACACAATTAAAGGAATTTGGAATCAATTAGTAGTTGGAAAAACCTTTTTGTAAGAAGAGTTCTCATATATAAAATACACAAATACGTAAATCAAGAAAGGACTTTCAAGTTATTTAGAAGAGTGTTTAATCAAAGAAAAGTTCAGAATCATAAGCAAAGAGATACAGGTTCAATTTGCAGATTCATAGTGGGTCTGAGAGTCCAGGGTCCCCAAAGTGGAACCCTAACTCAAACCTAAAATCAAGATCGCCAAGGGAAACCCCCAAATCCTAGGGTTTCACAATTGAGTCAAACATGGAGGTGAGAAAGCAAGCCATTTGTTTCAGAACCTCAGTAAAATAGATATGATAGCATGCTTGAACGACAAAGGAAGAAAAAATCATGAAGAACATATTTGAGAAAACTCAAAACCTAAACACATTCAGAAAGGGGGAGATAATACAAACTTGAACACAAGTAGATGAAGCATGTAAGAACATGAACACAATCCAGTAAACAAAACCAAATAACTTAACGGTAGACACAAATAGTAAAAGAGTAAAGAAAATATAGCAAAGATTAACAGCAGTAACATGTATAGTAGAAAAGAAAAAGTAAAAGATAGTACATGCATAAAATAAAAGAAATCACACGAGCAGGGTATAGACAAACACACATAAAGCAAAGAAGAAGAAAAAATCAGAAAGATTTTTCCCAAAAATCCTTTCAGAAACCCTAAAATCGGAGAGAAGCGATTTTGAAAAAACTTTTGGGGAAAACACTTTAGATGGCAAGAAAAGCATAGATACAGTATAGATCTAACCAAATAATGGTGAAAGAACCTCGAATAGCTTAGGGTTTCGGAGAAACCCTGAAATGAGAAAGGCTTGGAAACAGGTCTGATCTTG
>NW_017682515.1:0-9757 GCF_001879085.1 Nicotiana attenuata | reverse complement strand
CCCGAGTGCGCGTTTAATAAAAGAATCTGCAAGCTCAGCAAAAGAGTTTATAGAATTTTCAGGTAAAAGAGAATACCAAGTTAATGCACCCTTGGTGAGTGTTTCTCCAAATTTTTTGACCAACACGGATTCAATTTCTCGCTTGGTCAAATCGTTGCCTTTTACACCTGTAGTAAATGCAGTTACGTGATCACGTGGGTCTGTTGTGCCATCATATTTTGAGATGTCAGGCATTTTAAACTTTTTAGGGATTGGAAGGGGAGCAGCACTTGGTTTCCAAGGTTGTTGCGAGTATTTATCCACATCCACTCCTTTGATTACAGGGGGATCTCCAGGGATTTGCTCGATGCGCTCATTTTGTTCCTTAAGCTGTTTCTGCAGAGTTAGTACTAAATTTTGCAAATGAGAATTATTTGAATCACCTGGTTCTCCTTCCTGTGGTTCACTGGGGGTTCCTCCATTTCCAGAATTAACAAGGCCAGAACGAGGATTCTCCAATGTATTGTTATTAGGCGTAGGTGTGGGTGGTGCAACAGGTAATCGACTAACTAGAGCTTGAAGAGCTTTGCTAACCCGTGCATCAATTACGTTTTGTAAAGCGTCATCTGCTCCTTCAAAATATTCAGATTTCTCTTGTTCAACAGCACGAGATTCAGGAGTAGGAGTGCCTTCACGAGATTGACGTGGTGAATTTTGAGGGGAAGGAACCACGTTAATATTTTGTAAATCACCTTGATTTTGATGGATTTGATTTTCATGGTTTCCCAAGGTATTTTCACTGTTATTGTTGTTGTTGTTGTTTGACATGATGATAACAACAGATAAAATGTAACTTAAAAAGAATAGATTATCAGATTCCCGGTAACGGAACCAATTTGTTTAACCAAAAAACTGAATATTTGGTTAAAGCTAGAATTTAAGAGAGAAATCGGGTTACTGATAATCAAGAAATGACAGACTTCGAGAACAACAATAAAGCAATGAATAAGTATATATTTCAGTATAATCGCAATGATATTTCGTGTCCTACAGATGTTGTGACTTTCTCCTTTTATAGTTAATTCTAAGAGAAAGTGTAATGCCTTTGTCTTAATGAGGCAATTACGAGCAATAAATGACATTAAAAGAAACGTTACTCAATCATTCCTATTAAATACAAATTATCTAACGTATTTGGCATTTAATGTTGAATTTGGACTCTTTTACGCTATCAGATTCATGTCTTCAATTCCTTCTGATCTTCGAGCTTTAAATGACTCGAACAGGTACGAGTCTCGTTTTATCTTAATAATAGCTCGTGCCTTTAAGTATCTTCTCTCCCGTATCAGTTGTTGCTCGTGCCTTCTAACTGATTACCACGCTTTGACTATTTGACCGGTCCACGTGTCATGACACGTCATCTTCAATATTTAAATTCAGTTTTTTCCCAATACACGTAAATCTTAAGAAGGGTGGAGAAATTTATAGTGTCCACAAAAGGAATATAAGAGGCTTGAAGTTTAAGAGGTTTAATTAATAAATACTACTAGTTCATGCACAAGCCAAATTCGTTTGGAGAAGTTCAATTAATCATCAAGAACCTATTCAACTGCTGTAAAATGCATTGAATTCTTTTACTTTTTTCTCATTTACAAATTTAATGTTTTTGGTTTTTTACAGCTTCAAAGTGTCACTATATTCACTAAAAAAATTGGAATTAGCTATGAACATCGTTGCTAATCTGCCGCTAAATCGCTTGTAACTAATAGAATAATTTCTTGATAATCTATCGTTAATTCATCGCTAAATAGGCTTAGCGACATATTTATTTGTTTAGCTACAGAATTTATCCGTCACTAATTCCTGTTTTTTAGTTGTAAAGGGCTATCCGGTGCACAAAGCATCCCACGTTTAGGCAGGGTTCATGAAGGGCCGCATCTCCAGGGGTGTGATTGATGATAGGCTATAATTGCGTATTTTAGTCGCTTATTACACTATAATTTACTGCACTTTAACTGAGTTTGAGCTTTAATCGCTAGTGTTTTGCACTAATGGTGTATTTTATGCCTTGTAGGAGTGATTTCGAGCTATATAGATTTTACGAAACGAATGCTAGTGATTTGGAGCTTTGAATTCTGAGTAAAAGCCCAAGGAATTAAGCCGCGATCGTGTTCGGGGGTCAAATTTGATAGTTAAGAACAAACGAAGACTCGAGTAGGCATATTGCGCACTGTCTAGTAAAATAGACATAACTCTTTGATACAAATTCCTTTTGGGCTAAATAATATATGGCTAGAAAGCTAACTCAAAGGCTACAACATCATGTTTTATGTTTTTCCAAATTTCAAACGAAAAGGGTGACAAACGCGGTTGAAACCGCGACCGCGGACCTGGACGCGGATTGAGGCAGGGAAAATACCGCGCTCGGACCGCGCTCGGACCGCGACCGCGACCGCGAGCGTCCAGACCTGAAAAATTATCCTTTTTCGCGTAGGAGAAGGTATAATTATTTGGGCCCGACCCTACTTGGTATATGTACATGGAAAAACGGTATTTTAAGGGGTTGGACATACTTTTGACACAAATTCGACCTAAGGAGGCAGAGACACAATAGGAGCAATGCGGAGAATTCTTCTACGAGTTTTTCCTTCCTCTTCCTATTTTTTCATCGTTGGTTATGACTTTTAGTATGGTAGTTTTACATACTATTATGAATAGCTAATTTGTTATCTAAGATTTTGATGGAACCTTTTGTAGGATAAATTCTTGTTATGTTTTTATATAATTGAGTCGTTGGATTTCTCTCACTACTAGAAAATGACAGATTTCCGACGGCCAAAACGGTCGGAATTTGGTCGAAAATCACGTATTTCTGACTACTTTCCGATCGAATTTGGTCAGTCGGAAAAAAGTTGGTCAGAAAACACTTTCCGACGGAATCCGTCGGTGATTTCCGACTAAAGTGGTCGCAAATTTCGAAATGGTCAGACTACCAAATAATTCAGTTTACCGACTGAAGTGGTCGAAATTTACCGACTGAATCGGTCGTAATAATACAAGAAAAATACATAATTAAAAATTAAATTTTATTTATTTTCCGACGGAATCCGTCGAAAACTGATGAATATTAATTATTTTTTTTGAAATTTTTGACCGAATCTGTCGGAAATTAATAATTAAAAATTAAATTTTATTTAATTTCCGACGGATTCCGTCGAAAATTTCTGAATATTAATTTTATTTTAAGTCGAAAATCTGATAATTTATTGTTAAATCTGGGGAGATTTCCGACCGTTTCAGTCGGAATTTTGTACAAAACTGGGCATAATTCTGCCCAATTTCGAGCTACACCACCTGTCAAACTATCACAAACAAAAAAAATACCAACCAACAATCTAAACCAACGATACATTAATACAATAATACGAACCAACAATACATTAACAATTTCTAAACCAACAATGTCAACCATTAACACAACTTAAACCAACAATACCAACATTTAAACCTAACAATTTTGGGCATAAAAACATCCAAATAGCAGTCCATATTCAAGTTTAAAAGCAATACATAAAGTTGTCTCTCACAATCAAGTTTACCAATCAACCAAAACATCACGACTAAACTACTACACATCAGATTCAGTTAGTTCATCCTCATCATCAGATAAATCATGCCCATGTTTACGCATGAATTTCTGCATCTTAACAAAAAATTCCGTTTTGGGAGTCCAATTGTTGCTTCAATCCATGAATTTCGTTTCTCATATCTTCCATCTGTTCTTGATTTTGAGGAGAAGAATTGTCACGCCCCGAACCTGGGCCTAGACGTAACACGGCACTCGGCGCCCGACTACATCTGACCGAGTGAACCAACTGGCTGGCTGAATAAACATGTGGTATCATAACATGCTGAATGTAGAAGATAAACTAACACATGCTGATATACTGAAAATTGTGGATGATATAAATCAAAGTGCGGAAATACTAATACAATTCTGAAACATATTTGTAACCAAAATGGCTTAATATGAAAAGTCTGTGACTCTGTCTAACTGTTACTCTAGTCTATGAAGCCTCTAATAATATACTGAAAATACTGACTGCCTTTAAGTACTGAAAACTGTAAGGTAATGATAATGTCCCGAAAGAACTGGGGATCACCAAATTTGCTGGTACGAGAATCCTAGCGCTCTGAATCGTCAACCTGTTAATCATTAACTGCATTGTGAGATGCACGACCCGGGCAAAAAGGACATCAGTACATTTGAATTGTACTGGTATGTAAAGCAACTGAAAGAAAGAATTATAAATGTTGAAACTGAAACTAAGTTGATAACTATTGAAATTGAAACTGAAGTGAGAACTGGTAACTGAACGGATAACTGAAAAGATAACTCATAACTGATAACTGAACTGATAACTAATAACTGAAAAGATAACTGATAACTGATAACTGAACTGAATAAAGGAAGTAAGGATATGAATACTCCCTCTTCTGAATGATGAACAACCTGCTTATCTGAATATTAAACTGCGGCCTCAGGCCCAATATATATATATATATATATATGCACAAGCTGCGGCCTCGAGCCCAAGTATACGTATATATAAGTGCGACCTCAGGCCCAAAGATACATAAAGCATAAACTGCGGCCTCAGGCCCAAAGATGCATAAAGCATAAACTGCAGCCTCAGACCCAAAGATGCATAAAGCATAAACTGCGGCCTCGGGCCCAAATACAGGTGTTCAACATTCCGGAACTGAGAATCAAACTGCAATACATGATAATGAAATACTGAATCACACTGAGTTACATGATACTGGAATACTGGATCACACTGAGTTACATTATACTGGAATACTGAATCATATTGAGTTACATAATACTGGAATACTAAATCCTATTGAGTGACATTGTCACGACCCGGATTTCCCCACCATCAGAGCCGTGATGGCGCCTACTCGTGGTAGCTAGGCAAGCCAACTTAATTACCTTTCCATCACTAGCAATTATCTTTAACAGTTTATAACATCAATATAGAACATAAAGTCTAATAAGAACAATAGCGGAAGTCTGTCTTAAAAATGGTGAATTTAAAATGCGGAATAGTCAAACAACCTCTACCCAAGATTTGGTGTCACATTACTCACGAACCACTAAGAATAAACTAAATACAAAGGTCTGAAAGAAATATAACAGCTGTCTGTCTTGAAACAAGGAGGCAACAGTCTAAAGAAAACAATGAGAAGAGACGCCGGGCCTGCGGACGCCTGCAAGGCTACCTCAGTCTCGTGAATATGAATCGCCTGCTTCCGAACTACTGCTGCTGTTGTTCCTCAAAACCTGGACCTGTGCAAAAATGCACAGAAGTGTAGCATCAGCACAACCGACCCNCTGAAGTGAAGAACTAGGTAACTAGAACGGATAACTAGAAAAGATAACTCATAACTGATAACTGAACTGAATAACTAATAACTAGAAAGATAACTAGATAACTGATAACTAGAACTGAATAAAGGAAGTAAGGATATGAATACTCCCTCTTCTGAATGATGAACAACCTGCTTATCTGAATATTAAACTGCGGCCTCAGGCCCAATATATATATATATATATATATGCACAAGCTGCGACCTCGAGCCCAAGTATACGTATACATAACTGCGACCTCAGGTCCAAAATGCATAAAGCATAAACTGCGGCCTCAGGCCCAAAGATGCATAAAGCATTAGCTGCGGCCTCAGGCCCAAAGATAGGTGTTCAACATTTAGAGATTTAAAATCAGGAAATGAGAATCATACTGCAATACATAATAGTGAAATACTGAATCACGCTGAGTTATATGATACTGGAATACTGGATCACACTGAGTTACATTATACTGGAATACTGAATCATACTGAGTTACATAATACCGGAATACTAAATTGGACTGGAATGAGACATGTATTCTTGAACTGGTTATGAACACTTAAACTGCAACTGTTTATGACATGCTGAGTAAGCTATACTGAGACTTCGGGGAATCAAACCCAAGTCTATATTGAATAAGAACTGAGCTCACAATGTTCGGAATGAAAGTCATGAACGAGTTATGAAGCTAGGGAATAGAAGTTCTACAACTATTCAAGGAACTAGGCTTAACTGTATTTCTGAGGCAATTGATACGTTGTAAAAGAAACGTAGTGTAGGGAGAATCATTAAAATTCCCAAACATAGAGAGTTAGCCTCACATACCTTAACTTCCTGCTCTTGAGCATAATACAACGTTTGTCAACCCCTTTCAACTTTAATCTATATCAATACAAGTCAAAGGGATTCCATATTAGCAATGATTCTCATGTTTTGGTCACTTAAGCATTTTATCAAACACTTGGTGAAAATAAAGCTTCATAGTCCTTATTAATGGTGTCTCTACACCCAATGACCCATTCTCTTGTTCCTAGATAAATTCTAAAGCATCAAATTGCTATGTTCAATACCCTTCTTTATCACCCATAAGATAAACAATATCTTTAATGAATAATCAACAATCAACAACCCAATCCTATAACTTTTCATGCTTTTCTATCAAACCCATCAACTCATATCTCATGAACTAGGGGTTATAATCATTAAACCAATGTTAGAATTAATTAGAGGGTGAAGATATTACCTTTTTGACGTTCAATCTTCTTGAATTCGAGTTCTAGGGTTTCTTCTCTCAACAATGGTGTCCCAATCGAATATCTAATGATATGGAGGGTTTACCCATGTTAATAAGATGTTGGGAAATTGAAATTAACTTAAAATCACCATTAGAACTTACCTTGGGTGGTGGAAGGACCCTTAAGGAGTTAGGTTTTTGAGAGTTCCCCTTTCTAGAGCAAGTTTTTATGTTTTGGGGCTGTGGGGGACGAAATATAGCTTTAAAACGACCCCCCACGCGCGTGTTCGCGCACCTGGGGGCCTGTTCGCGTGAGAGTTCGTGCTCAACGGCAGTAACACTGCCTCCCACGCGCGAGTTCGCGCACCTGAAGGCTTGTTCGCGCGAGTGTTCGCGCATACGCGTACTGTTGCGAAAAATGCACATAACTTTTTGCACAGAGATCCGTTCAGGCTCCATAATATATCGTTGGAAAGATATTTCAAAGTACTACAACTTTCATGCTTTAAGATTTCTCAAATTCCTTACACATTTTCACTAAATACTGATGGAATACAGACCTTCTGCAAACTTAGTCAATTTTGTCTAATCTTATGCACCTCACTTTCCATCTTGATTTTGAAACAACTATTTTCACCCACAATCATCCCGCTAGGACTTCATATGTCTAAAATATCAAATTAATATCCATTTAACATATCCATAATTAGTCCGAATGTATGGGGTGTTACATTATCTCTCCCTTGGGATCATTCGTCCTCGAATGATTGTCCTGACTGTAACTTCTGCTAACTCCGGACCTTAAACGGGTCTGGTGGAACCATGAACTTTCATTAACACTTGCATACTAAACATAATGAATACATGATTACTGAACTGCTGGGATACTGAACTGAACTGCATTGACTGAATATTGATCTGCCATGAATACGTGAATACTGAGCTAACATGGATATCCGAATATTGAACTGGCACGAATATTTGAGGATTGAACTAACATCAATATCAGAGTACTAAGCTGGCATGAATATCTAAGTATTGTACTGACATGAGTAGCTGAGCATTGAATGGACTTGAATAGCTGAGTATTGAACTGACAAGAGTATCTGAGTACTGAACTGATATGATTATCTGAGTACTGAACTGACATGAGTATCTGAGTACTGGAAACTTGAATGTTATAACATGATACGTGAAATACTGGTTGTACCACCACTCATTCTGGTGGCAACTCCAACTCATAAGCTAATTGACCGATCCTTCGCAAGATTCTATATGGCCCAATATAGTAGGGACTATGCTTTCCCTTCTTCCCAAATCTCATAACACTTTTCATAAGCGAAACTTTCAGAAACACCTAATCATCAACTTGAAACTCTAGGTCTCTATGCCGCACACTCGAATAGGACATTTTGGCGGCTCTGAGTTTTTTTCAAACGCTCTTGAATCAACTT
Organism: Nicotiana attenuata; assembly: GCF_001879085.1. NCBI lineage: Eukaryota > Viridiplantae > Streptophyta > Magnoliopsida > Solanales > Solanaceae > Nicotiana > Nicotiana attenuata. The sequence goes on along the minus strand of NW_017682515.1, from coordinate 1,674 downwards.
AACTTTCTATATAGTCTGATAGACCAAATCGGGTCCTAACAACTCCACTTCTCCAACATCGAACCAACCAATTTGTGCCTTCACCCATACATAGCTTCGTACGGTGCCATCTTGATACTAGAATGTTAGGTTATTATTAGCAAGGTCAATGAGAGGTATGTGATCATCCCAATTACTCTTAACATCAAGGACATATCCTCAACTGCTTAAATAAAATGCTCTGCCTGGCCATAAAGTTTAGGACGTTCTTTTTCGTGTCGTTCAACCGATAGATCTCCTTGTCATGATGCATATTTGGGAACCTGGATGGAAAGAATACCTAGAATTATGGGCTTCTAACATGATCTTCCCTCTTTAAGTCCATCTACTGGGACACACAATTTGTCCTAGTACCTCAAAGTCCTATCATCTCCCCCTTATTCAAAAGCCATCATCTTATACTTGTGAATCTCCTCTTCAACTGCAACACGTAGGGATCATTAAGTTGTTTCTCCTTCTCAACGGCTACTAAGGGGGAACAAGTCCTGTTCTAGACAACAACTCCGTCATCTTTACAACCCGAAGTCGAACTCCTATCTTGGCTGGCGTACTTCTTTTACCAGAGTTCTCTTATCTACCTCAATCATGAGTTATACTTCCCACACTTTATCTTTTTAAGAATTTCCTGAAAACACTTATAGAATTGTTGTGAGCTAAGTCTTTAACTAGTACTCCGAAGACTAGAGTCTCGTGCAATGACACTACCCTCGTGATACATAACTGGGCATGATTTTATAGCTTTCTGTGATCACTTTATCATCAATGACTAAACTCGGTGATCACTCTACTCACTTGTTTTTCTTACACATGCTAAACATAATCCTTGCGGTAATTATACAATTTTCCCTCATTACCGAACTAATTTTCTTTTTCATATCCCATGCTACTATTCGAATTTCAGATCTCTAACTGCACTTACTGATGGTTTTCACATCACCCCCTTAGACCAAAGGTCTTATACTTGCGGATCCTTCTCTTTTTGTTGGGATCCGAATAAGTTTCCTTATTTTCTGCAATTCCTTCCATTCTACCCCAATAACGACTCATCTTCCAACTTACTTCTGAGCTAGGAAAAACTAAATTATTCACATGACGGAAAGCTAATGTATTCACAACTATCATACACAATCTTAATAATCTAACTCTGCTCACACTGTCAATCTTGGAGAAACCACATTTCGATAATTCCTAAAAGCTATTCTTCTACTGCTTGCTCTTTTACTACTAGCTATATTTTTTTCCACTGTTACTGTACTTCGGGTTTAACTTAAACTCTTTGGGTTCTAACACATGTTCGGTATTTCAAACTATCATCCACTCACTAGAGTTAACCCGACTAAGTGAATCAAATCTTACCTCTACTAGCTCTGCTGAAATTGCTAATTCACTGTATTTACTCAAACTTATTTACTATTCTTTTACTAACCCCCTGCTAGCATCATGGTTTTCTTGCTCTGCTTTGAATAACTAAAGTGGAGCATAAGGTTACTCCTAACTTTCCTCACCATCCGATCATATTCTTTTGCCGCACGCTATCATTCTTTTTGAACCATGCACATGAATCGCACTTAGGGAAAGTTCATCTGTCTTAACAAAATTGGAATATCTAACCCCAAGCTCTCTATACACTTCAAA
>NW_017682514.1:0-9757 GCF_001879085.1 Nicotiana attenuata | reverse complement strand
ACGAGAGGTCGACTTGATACTCACTAGGGTCAAATAATATTTTAAGTATGATTTCAACAATAAAGAAGTATTCGATGCATAACAGTTTACAACAGATATGTAATTCATAACCTCACTGAAATCCTAGCAAGTCAAGTTCTACAGTTACATTTATCAATTCGTTTTAGCCTATGGGAGGCAATATCAACATTTAACATTCTCAGGCAAAGCTATATAAGCATGCGCAAATATACCGAGGCGACGGCCCGAACCAACAAAAATAAACTGTGCACTTGCCGAGGGTCGTGATCAAAAATGGCTACGGCCAAACGCACATGACTACGGTCAAAACGGCTGATACATCCAAAATAATGCGACTCCGGGACGCCCGACTGTCGCTAAAAATCGCAGGCCACTACTTCGAATATACTTCGGAAAGAACCGTTAAAACAGGCTTCCCTCAACAGGCAAAAATGAGCTCCGGCCATGTCGGCTCCAAATCGCAAGAGCATCGATCTAATCGACCTACGAGCTATGAACCTTACGAGGTGCTCGAAACATCACCGACAACGACTTGAAATTGAGGTTCTTCTAGAACCGACGACGGGTCAAAGCAAAACTATTCTAAAAGACTTTAACGAGCTGAAACAAAGCCTACAAAAAAGCCCACGAGCAAAAATAGCGTAAGAGCCATTGTCGCCAGCTAAGCAAGCCTACGGGCCTCATATTGAAAGGTCTCTACGACCAAACAGCGTAAGAGCCATTGTCGCCAGCTTGAAAATTGACAACTTGAGGATTAAAATGAGCTCGAATCGTAACCCGATTCGGAGACCGAATCCAAAATAGTTAACTATGCAAGCCTCCAGGCCACATACCAAAAGGTCTCAACGACCAAACGTCATAAATGCCACTATCGCCGACCAAAAAATCAAGAAAATTTAAGGGTCGATTACAGCTCGAAACGCGACGCGACTCGGAGACTGGACCCAAAAACTGCAATATACCTAAGGGCACGGCATAAATACCACTATCGCCAGCCAGAAAATCAAGGAAATTTAAGGGTCGATTACAGCTAGAATTGCGACGCGACTCGGAGACTGGACCCAAAAACTGCAATATGCCTAAGGGCATGCCGTAAATGCCACTGTCACCGGCCGAAAAATCAAGGAAATTAAAGGGTCGATTGTAGCTCAAATCGCGACGCGACTCGGAGACTGGACCCGAAAAACTGCAATATGCCTAAGGGCACGGCATAAATGCCATTGTCGCCGGCCAGAAAATCAAGGAAAATTAAGGGTCGATTATAGCTCGAATCGCGCTGCGACTCGGAGACTGGACCCAAAAAACTGCAATTTGTCTAAGAACACGGCATAAGTGCCACTATCGCCGGCCAGAAAATCAGGGAAATTTAAGGGTCGATTACAGCTCGAATCGCGATGCGACTCAGACACTGGACCCAAAATAGTTAAACTGTGATATGCTCAAGGGCACAGCTCAAATGACACCGTCGCCAGCCGAGTAAACCTCCGGGCCACGCGCCCGTAAGGTCACTTCGACCAAAGCACAAAGGGCCATCATCATCCGAGCATGCAGGCAGGAAAAAACTTGGGGGTCAATTGAAGTTCGAGTCACAATGCGACTCGGAGACTCGACCCGAAATAGTCGAAATGGCAATTGCCTAAGGGCAAGAAATAAGAGAGATTACTACCCGCCCGCACGGGCACAAAAGATTCAAGGGCAAGAAGGCTCGAGTCAAAATCCAACTCGGAAACTAAGCCTAAACAGTCGGGCCAAGCACGGAGTCCCCAACAACTTCTCGCATCAAGGATCACACTTAAGAGCCCCCGGGTCTGTCCCATCAGTTCTAGACCTATGAGGATCCCGCCGAACACCAGAACCAGCCTGCCTGGTCAAAAGCAACAACAGAAAAAAGGTACAAAAGAAGTAAAGCTTCAAGTTTCTTCTTATATATTACATGCTCGAAAAAAGCACATTCTCCATCTACAGGCATGCTCTACACATATCAAAAACAAAGCGACAAAATGGCAAAATCTACACTCCGCGCTAAAGGGCTACATCTTGTCAAATTTGCCCTCCGCAACATCAGCGAGAAGTGACCAAGCGTCACGCTCGTCCGCCCTTGCTCGAGCCGATTCCTCCGAGAGAACGAAGCCCCTTGCGCCAACCTCCTTGAGTACCTCTCTTCGGGATCTGCAACGAATATATTCCTCGATCCTCTTCTCCTGATCGAGGGCTCGCTTCAGCTCAGCTTGGGCATTAGCAACATCCTTCATACGAATCGCCACCTCTTGATCAGCCTTGGTTCGACTTAATGCCACTTTGGCCCGAGCATTAATTATCTCAACNAGGAAGGTTTAATAGAGGGAGGAGGACACGAGATGCAGGGAAACTGTGCATAAAGTCATCACAAAGTGAAGCCGACGGACTTCCTCGAAGTCGAAACACACTCCTGTTGATCCTGCCTCTACGGCCCCAGGAAAACCGACCTCGGGCACAACATATTCACTCAAAGGAACCGCCAGTCAGGAATAAGGTACTCTGGGAGCAGCAGGCTCGAGCAATCCCCCATCCTCGGAAAGGTGAGCTCGATCAGAACCTCCAAAAGCTCCATCGCACCACGGGTGTCGATTCCTCCTATTGCCATCGTCCCTCGGCCCGGAGGCCAACGACTCCTTCCCCTCTTCGGAAGAGCATTGCCTCATCCCAAGGAACCGCCCGATATCTGCAAACAACGAATCCAGCACAAATGGAAGGGAAAAGTGTTACCTCGAAATACGAAGGCAAGGCAAAGGCAGCGTACGCTCCTACCTTGGTATTGCGCTCCCCATCCGGTACGAAATTCAGCTCGCCACCTACGCTCGTTGCAGGACGAATGGGTCACCTGATAAAAACTAGGTCGGGAATCCAAACTAGAGTAAGAATTTGAGAAGTAAATGTGGAAGCAATAACAACAAGGAATTGAACAACTAGAATTAAAGAGATGAAAATAAAGGATATGGGGAAAATTCAAGGAAAGAATTCCAAGAACGCAAGTTCTATCGCCTTGGCAAGATCAAAGTAACAACGTCTTGATTTATGGAAGAAATCAAACGCCTTTACTTAAGAAAGCAAATCAAAACAATAGATACGGATCTTGACCGCTTAGCGAGTAACTTGAGACAACAATTAATAACTAGTATTAATCGCCTTCTAAGAATACCACAAAGGAATCAAAGATATCATAAAAGAGAAGTAATCTTACTACCTTGAACTATGAACTAGTAAAGGTTGAAAGATAAATCTCAAAGCACAAGTAACAAAGGTTCAAAAGAACTCTCAAAGTATGTATACTTAATTAATAATGTTGTGTCTTATGAATGATAAGATCTCCTTATTTATAGGATTACAAAGGCATAAAAATCCTTTAAAAATTAGCTAGGGTGGTTGTTATGGCATACAAAATCATTACAATTAGGTAGGGTGGTTGTTATGGCAAACAAAATCATTACAATTAGGTAGGGTGGTTGCTAAAGAGTAAGAAAATTCATAAAAATTAGGTGGGGGCGGCCAAGATCCTTTGGGGCATATTTGGGCCTTAAAACAACTAGTTTGGGCCATTGGTTTGGACTCCAATTGGACTCCTTTTGTAACACCTCCTTTTGGACCTCTTTTAAGCTCATTTTGAGCCCATTTGGTGGACTTCAAGGACTGATTTGAGTGACCCAATCTTCCTCCTCTTGGACTTCAATTTGAGCAAACAAATAATTATAAAACTTAGACAATTCTTCTCCTTTGGGCTTGAGCACTTCCTCTATAGTTAGAAGCTTCTTTATTTGCCATTGAAATTCAGCAACCTTAGTCTGCAATTCTTTAGCTTGTGATCTTGTAAATGGCCTTCTTGGAGCTTCCAAAACTCTATCCTTATCAGTGATTCTATCATTCCCCTCTTCTTGAAATGAATTCATCCCCGAATTCGATCCTACATCAAACAAAGACAAGTCAGCAACATTGAATGTAGCACTTACTTGAAACTCACCAGGAAGGTCCAGCTTGTAAGCATTGTCTCCAATCCTTTCAAGGACTTGAAAGGGGTCATCTCCTCTAGGATGCAGCTTTGACTTCCTTTTAGAAGGAAATCTCTCCTTTCCAAAGTGAACCCAAACTAAATCTCCGGGTTTAAAAATAACTTGTTTTCGACCCTTATTCTTTCTCAAGGCAGTTTGCTCATTTTTCTTCTCAATTGCAAGCCTGGTTTTGCTCATGAGGTTTTTTTCATCATCTCAGCCTTTTGTCCCTACCATCAAGATTAGCAATATCAGTAGTAGGTAATGGTGATAAATCAAGTGGAGTAAAGGGATTAAAGCCATAAACAACCTCAAAAGGAGACATACCTGTAGAAGAATGGATTGTTCTATTGTAAGCAAATTCAATCATAGGTAAGTGACCTTCCCATGAAGTTAATTTACCTTTCAAAACAACCCTCAACATGTTTCCTAAGGTTCTATTAACTACTTCAGTTTGTGGGTGACAAGAAGTAGAAAACAACAATTTAGTGCCTAACTTCCTCCAAAATACATGCCAAAAGTGACTCAAAAACTTAGCATCCCTATCACTAACAATAGTTCTAGGTATACCATGCGATTTGACAACCTCCTTTACAAAAAGATCAGCAACATGTGAAGCATCATTAGTCTTTAAACAAGGAATGAAACGAGCCATTTTGGAGAACCTATCTACCACAACAAATATACTATCCTTACCATACCTTGTTCTAGCAAACCTAACATAAAATCTATAGAAATATCAATCCAAGGTGAAGTAGGAACAGGTAATGGCATGTAAAGACCATGTGGTAACACTTTAGATTTAGCTTGTTTACATTCCAAACACTGTGTGCACATTCTTTCAACATCTTATCTCATTCCAGGCCAAAAGAAATTTTCAGCAAGTATGTCTAATGTCTTTGGGACCCCAAAGTGTCCCATAAGCCCTCCACAATGTTCTTCCCTTACAAATTCTTCACGTAAAAAGTAATTAGGAATACACAACTTATTTTCCTTAAAGAGAAACCCATCTTGCAGGTAAACCTATCAAAAGGACCCAACTTACAATCTGCAAATGTTTTGCCAAAATCAACAGCATTAGCATAAAGTTCCTTGATTTGATCAAAACCCATCAATTTAGAAGTCAGGGTAGAAACTAAGACATACCTTCTTGAAAGTGCATCAGCAACAACATTCTCTTGCCCTTTTTTGTAAGAAATTATATAAGGAAAAGTTTCAATGAATTCAACCCACTTAGCATGCCTTCTACTAAGCTTACCTTGACTCTTCAAGTATTTCAAGGATCCATGGTTAGTTTTAATGACAAACTCTCTTGGCCACAAGTAATGTTGCCATGTGGCTAAAGCCCTTACCAAAGCATATAGCTCTTTGTCATAAGTGGAATAGTTCAATGTGGCTCCACTCAACTTCTCACTAAAGTAGGCAATAGGTTTAGAATCTTGCATCAAAACAGCACCTATTCCTTTGCCATAAGCATCACATTCGATTTCAAAATATTTAAAAAAAATCAGGCAATTGTAATAACAGAACAGAACATAACTTTTCTTTCAACAAGTTAAAAAAGCATCATCTTGTTCTTTTCCCCATTTAAAAATCTTATCCTTTTTAATAACTTCAGTTAAAGGAGAAGCAATGGTGCAAAAGTCTCTCACAAACCTCCTATAAAAACTAGCAAGTCCATGAAAACTCCTAACTTCAGTTACACTCTTAGGTTTAGGACATTCTTTTATTGCTTTGATTTTCTCTTCATCAACCTCAACTCCTTTATAACTAACTAAAAACCCAAGAAAATCACACGATCCACATAAAAGTACACTTTTTAAGATTAGCAAATAAAAATTGCTTTCTAAGAACTTCAAAAACTTGTTTTAGATGTTCTACATGCTCTTCTAAAGTGTTAGAAAAGACCAAATATCATCGAAGTACACCACAACAAAATTTCAATGAAAATCCTTAAAAACATGATTCATTAATCTCATGAAGGTGCTAGGTGCATTAGTCAAGCCGAAAGGCATAACTAACCACTCATAAATCCTATATTTGGTCTTAAAAACAGTTTTCCATTCATCTCCAGGATTCATTCGAATCTAATGGTAACCACTTTTTAGATCAATTTTACAAAAGATTTTGGATCCATGTAATTGATCCAACATGTCATCAAGACGAGGAATAGGATGGTGATACTTTACCGTAATCTTGTTGATTGCTCTACAATCTACGCACATCCTCCAAGTTCCATCCTTTTTGGGTATCAATAGGACGGGAATAGAGAAAGGGCTCATGCTCTATCTCACAAAGCCTTTCTCAAGCAACTCCTCAACTTGCCTTTGAAGTTCTTTTGTCTCTTCTAGATTACTCCTATAGGCTGGCCTATTTGGGATTTGTGATCCAGGCACAAATGCCACGTAAAGGTGGCAATCCATTAGGAATATCTTCTAGAAAGACATCTTCAAAATCCTGCAAAAGAGAAGAAATACTACTTGGCAAAGAAGAAGTTAGCAACTCAGAATTAATCAAAGCCTCTTTGTAAGTAAGTAGTATTATGGGCAGCCCCTCTTTTCTTGCATTTAAACACTCTTTGGCTTTTATATAGAAACTCTCTTTTTTTCTTCACTTTCTCTCTTTCCTGTCACCAAGACTGTCTATTTTTTCATTCGAACCCATTTTTATCTCTTCTCTCAAATTGCTGCCCCCTCTCTCTTCTCTCGGCCATCTCTCTTTTTTTCTAATTCTTGGCCTTCTTTCCTTTCTTTTTCCTCAAGCTCGCTTTTTATCCCTCCCCTTGGTTTTCCCATTGTTTCCCTTAATCTCTTTTGATCTTCAAACACTTGAGAAAGAGATAAAGGTGCAAGAGTAAATTTCCTGCCATTTAGCTCAAGAGAATATCTATTCTTTCTCCCATCATGAAAAACATTCATGTCATACCGCCAAGGACGATCCAGTAATATATGACAAGCTTGCATAGGTACTATATCACAAAGAATATCATCCTCATATCTACCAACATTAAAGGAAATCATACACTGTTTATTTACCTTTAGTTCACCACTATCATTTAACCATTGGAGTCTATAGGGAGTAGGGTGTTTCATGCATGCAAGTCCTAGTTTTTCCACAAATTATGAGCTCACCACATTAGCACAACTACCACTATCAATGATCATAGAGCAAGTTTTTCCATTTATCCCACACCTAGTATGGAATATATTCTCTCTTTGTGCTTCACTATTGCTTCCGAAATTGATAGTCATAATCCTCCTAACTACCCCAGCCATGCCATCATTAGGTAGTTCTACATCATCTTCATCACTCACATCTCCCTTTTCTTCTTGTCCCTCACTTTTTTCACTCTCATATCCCCCATACTCTCTATGAATGATGTTTCTTCTACTTGGATATTCATGCATCATATGTCCCCTTCCTTTACATTTATGACATTGAATAGAACTAGAAGGTGTAAAAGGTTTAGGGTTATAGGTTTTACCTCCCTCTTTGTTCTCAAATTTAACTTTTTCCTTGTCTTCTTGAGGTCTAGAAGAACTCTTCATCTCATGATTTGGCCATGGCTTTTTGGACATGGTGCTTGTCCGACCTTTCCACAAGCTAGTTTGCTTTCTTTTGTTTTGATTTTCTACCTTTATAGACAAATCAACTAACTCATCTATTGTTACATATTGTTGTAATTCTACTACATCAGTTATTTCCTTATTTAAACTATTTAAAAATCTAGCCATTGTATCCTCTTGTTGTAGCTCTCTTTGAAAGTGTGATGGTACGAATCTCTTCCTCATCACCCACTTCATCTCAGCCCAAGTAGCAATATGTGCTTGTCCTTCTTGCAATCTGTCCCTAGTAAGCTTTTTCCACCAAATAGCAGCATAGTCAGAAAACTAAACAACAGCAAGTTTAACCTTCTTACCTTCAGAGTAGTTGTGACAATCAAATATGGCTTCAACCTTTCTCTCCTAATCAAGGTACAAGTCTGGATCCGTTGTTCCCTTGAAAGATGGCATCTTCATTTTTGTACTACTTATATTATCATCTTCTACTCTACCTCTTTGTCCCCTCCTATATCTTCCTACCCTATCAAAATCAATATCATTAAAATCATTTATAAGGTTTTCTTGATTTACAATGGGAGCATGGGGTAAATTTCTCCTAGCTTGGGGCCTAACATTATTTTTTCTACTAAGTTCAGCTATTGTATCATTTTGATCAGCAATAGTATCCCTCATTTCTTGGAGTTGCAAATTCAACCATTCAAATTGTTGATGCATAGCTTGTAAGGTAAAATCATTTCTTGCTTTGATTCCGGCTTCTTGGAGAACCCTTCGTTCATCATCACTACCTGTATGCGACATCTATAAAAAAATAAACTGAATCACACAAATTAGCTTCCTTTTTTTTCTCTCTCGGAATAACCTTTGAACAAAATACTTTGTAGATTTATAATTAAAATTAACTTGTATGAAGTTCTTAGTAGTAAAATTCAGATTTTTTTTGGGAACAAAAAAAAAGAACCAAATCCTAGAACTTTTAGGCTCGGTTAAAACAAGACACGAACAAAAAGAATGGATTATATATTTAGATTAGAAAGAGTAAGAAATCTAGGATCCCCTCTTCTTGTTTCCTTTGTTAATTTTTGGAAACAAATTAGATACAAAAGAAATATTTTGGAGAGCAAGCAATTGTATAATTTTTTTTAAAAACTAATTTTAGTTTTTGTTTTTCTGTTTTTTTTTTTTTGTTAATTCTTTTTTTTCTTTGCTCTTAGTATTCAAGATATCCCAAGAATTATCAAGAACGAAATCTTGATGGAACCGCTCTGATACCACTTGATAAAAACTATCCAAACTAGAGTAAGAATTTGAAAAGTAAATGCGGAAGCAATAATAACAAGGAATTGAACAACTAGAATTAAAGAGATGAAAATAAAGGATATGGGACAAATTCAAGGAAAGAATTCCAAGAACTTCCAAGAATGCAAGTTATATAGCCTTGACAAGATCAAAGTAACAACGTCTTGATTTATGGAAGAAATCAAACGCCTTTACTTAAGAAAGCAAATCAAAACAATAGATCCGGATCTTGACCGCTTTACGAGTAACTTGAGACAACAATTAATAACTAGTATTAATTGCCTTCTAAGAATACCACAAAGGAATCAAAGATATCATAAAAGAGAAGTAATCTTACTACCTTGAACTATGAACTAGTAAAGGTTGAAAGATAAATCTCAAAGCACAAGTAACAAAGGTTCAAAAGAACTCTCAAAGTATGATATACTTAATCAATAATGTTGTGTCTTATGAATGAGAAGATCTCCCTATTTATAGGAGTACAAAGGCATAAAAATTCCTTTAAAAATTAGCTAGGGTGGTTGTTATGGCATACAAAATCATTACAATTAGGTAGGGTGGTTGTTATGGCAAACAAAATCATTACAATTAGGTAGGGTGATTGCTAAAGAGTAAGAAAAGTCATAAAAATTAGGTGGGGGCGGCCAAGACCCTTTGGGGCATATTTGGGCCTTAAAACAACTAGTTTGGGCCATTGGTTTGGACTCCAATTGGGCTCCTTTTGTAACACCTCCTTTTGGACCTCTTTTAAGATCATTTTGAGCGCATTTGGTGGACTTCAAGGACTGATTTGGGTGACCCAATCTTCCTCCTCTTGGACTTCAATTTGATCAACCAAATAATTGTAAAACTTAG
>NW_017682513.1:9159-9758 GCF_001879085.1 Nicotiana attenuata | reverse complement strand
CTTGATTTCCTTCCTTAAATAACTTCTGCCCATTACCGTTTGAATTTTGGACTTCTTAATTAAAGGAAATCTATAGGCTGATTGGTTTTAATTGGTACATAGTTCCTTAATTATTACTAAACTGTGATTCTTGCCTTATTTTCTACACCTGTTTGCAATTATAAATACCCTGCTCTTTCATTAACACACACACGATTTTAATAATCACAAGTCTCTTCTAAAACTTACACTCTTGCTTCTTGATTGCAATTTGGCCTCCCCAAAAGTACTGTTTCTCCCTACTTGCTCTTCTGAAGTGGTATGTCCTACTTTTGATTCAAGCATCAAATCCAATGTGTTTACTTACAAGCTTTTAGCCCATGCCTAATTTACTGCTTTATAGAGTTCAGTTTTAAAATAAATACTTATGTTTGGCTATCTGTTGCTGCAATGAATCCCTATCCCCATTCCCTTTTGTGTGCTTGGGCTGTAGTTTAAGCATGGCAACATACAAAGTTGTTCTCATGGATTAAGATTGGGTCCTTTGGATCCTAGCCTCTTTCAATCTCCCATACCCCCATTTCCCTTATGTGCATAGAGTTAAGGTATAGCCTGGCAGC
>NW_017682513.1:0-6477 GCF_001879085.1 Nicotiana attenuata | reverse complement strand
GCGGGGGTGAGGGACTAACACTTTGTTTTGCAGAAAATGAGGCTCGAAATCCCCAGATTCGGCATGGTAACCAATATTCACCCGAAGTTGCTAAGTTGGTGGGAGGACCTTCATTCCAGTGACCGGACTCTCGTCCGCAGGTATTTGGGAAACTTACCCTCTCTTTTGGAAATTTAGCCGGACAACAAAATCATAGAGGCTGCGACCTTATTCTGGGACAGTGATAGATCAGTATTTCGATTTGGGGACCTTGAAATGACCCCTCTGCTTGAGGAAATAGGAGGGTTAGCCGGTATTCCTTGGGAAACTCCGAGTTTACTTATGCTAGAAAACCGCAAGGGTAAGGGTTTCTTCAAAATGATGGGGTTGAAGAAAAATTCAGACTTGACTTGTTTGAAGGACTCCTATATTCCTTTCAGCTACCTATATGAGAGGTACGGCCATAACAAAGCCTACCGCACCTATCCGGATGAATTCTCCCTCACATCATTGGGGTATATCCACAGGAGGGTTTTCGTCTTTATGTTCTGCTTCTTGGGAATGATAGTGTTTCCTATGAAGAAGGCTAGGATCCATACCAGACTAGCCATGGTCACCAAGACATTGATGGAGAGGATTGAAGGGCAACCTTTCAGCATAGTGCCCTTGATTATTGCTGAGATCTACCGAGCTTTGGAAAACTGTCAACGAGGGGCCAGCCATTTTGAGGGTTGCAACTTACTACTTCAACTCTGGCTTATAGAACATCTCCAAAAGGGTCGATACCGTCAAGAGCTTCCGTGAAGGCCGTGGAATGATCATATAGCCTTTCACCATCCCAATAGAATGAACTATATGCCTGACATGTTTGCTCAGCCGGGGGATGCTCAAGGATGGGTAGATTTGTTTGAAAACTTGAAAGAAGACAATGTGCAATGGATGTTCGAATGGTTCACCACTGGAGAGTTCATCATCCGCTCTCGCGACGCTCCATTCCTCATACTCATTGGTCTGAGGGAACTTATCCCTATGTCCCTCTCCGAGTCATGAGGCAGGCAGGGAGGAAGCAAGTCGTACCAAAGGTCGAGAAATCTGCTGCTAGGATTGCATGAGCTGGTGACGTTGTTCGATGGAGCCAAAGATGCCGAGTCTGGGGAAGGTCCTTTTGGGACCAAATAGTCAGGAGTTTCTTTTATTTTTTCCGCTTTGAAATGTAATAAGGCCAATGGCCATTAGTGACATTTTTACTTTATGCAGTTTTAGTGTTGTTTTGGGATTCGTCTTATTTTCATCAATAAAATGAGGCATTTAGCATTATAAGTTCTCTTAGTCAACTTGTCGCTAGGCCTACCTCGGGCACAACGAGGCACCCAATTTAGGACACGATTTATATTCTTATGCTATGTGTTTAAATATTGCAATATTTTTTACAGAATCCATACTAACTTGTTACCTTTTTTGTTGTTTTTACTTTTATTTTTATTCCCCTCCCTAAACGGTTAGTTCGTGCATTCTGGCATTGTCATCCTACTCCACAAGATCTAAGGGCCCTCCACGTCCTCCTCCTCCAAGTCCTATCAAAAACAGGGGCAAAGCAAAAATGGAAGATTTGAACAACGCCATAAAGGAGAATTCGGTTGAAAGGGTAGAGGTTCCTCAGGGTATTCAGGTATCCAAAGAAAGTGCCGCTCAGCTCGAACAGAAGTTACTGAAATTTCAAGAAGAACTAGACCAAGTTCGGAACTTGGAGAGTCTGTCATTCTCCCTCACTACTCCCAACATCAACTTTCCCAATGCTCAACACCCCATGCCTCCACAGAACAATCCGAAGCCGCAGAAACAACCCGCTTATCATAAAAATTGCAATACATGCCACAACAACACTCCACTCCTCATCCCTGAACCATCAAATGATCATCCCCACCACGCTCCCATCTATGTGGAAACCCTACCACAATACACTCAACCCATTACAAACATACCGGAGTTTGATGAAAAAGACTCTCTCATCAAAAACCTGGCAGCCGAGCTCGAGAAATTGACTAGCCGAGTCCAGGGCGTTGAAGGAAACAAAGGCATTGAAAGGCTGAATTATGAGGATCTTTGCATTCAGCCAGACGTCGAACCTCCCAAGTTCGAAATGTTTGACGGCTCGGGGAATGCCAGAGTCCATCTGAGGACATATTGTGATAAGCTGGTCGGCGTAGGAAGAGATGAGAAGATTTACATGAAACTCTTCATGTGATGTCTGAAAGGCGATGCGCTATCTTGGTACATTAGCCAAGATCCCAAGAAGTAGATGAGCTGGGCTGGAATGGCGTCCGATTTCATGGACAGGTTCAAGTTCAATACAGAAAATGCACCAGATATCTTCTACATCCAGAATCTGAAAAAGAAACCCTCTGAGACATTCTGTGAGTATGCAACTCGATGGAGATCCAAGGTTGTTAAGGTCAGGCCGGCCTTAGAGGAAGAACAGATGAGCCGATTTTTCGTCCGAGCTCAAGATCCGCAGTATTATGAGAGGCTAATGTTGATAGAGGGCCAGAAATTCTCCGATATCATCAAGCTAGGAGAAAGGATTGAGGAAGGCATTAAGAGCGGTATGGTCACTAATTTTGAAGCACTGCAGGCTACCAACAAAGCCCTACAATCTGGTGGCGCGTCCAAGAAAAAGGACGTGAGTGTCGTGATGGTTGCACAGAGAACCAAGTCCCCAGTAAAATACCAAGCCTACCCGGTACCCCCTCTCACATATCAGCCTTTCCCCAATTACCAAGCACCTCCTCCCTCTTACCAAATTCCATCACATGCTTACCAATCATCTCCATCCCTCACATATCAACCTACCTCACCAAGATATTCCCAAACTGCACCCGTCTACCAAGCCTATAACGCTCACTACCAATCACCTCCCGCCCGCCAAAACTTCCCTAGGCCACACCCTAACTTCGACCGTAGACCTCCCAAGCAATACACCGCCATCGCCGAGCCAATCGACCAACTATATGAAAGACTCAAAGCAGCCGGTTACGTCACCCCAATCCCTGCCATAACTCTAGAAAATCCTTCCCAATGGTTCAATCCAAATAAAACCTGTGCATACCATTCTAGCATGAAAGGGCATACCATTGACGAGTGCCGATCTCTGAAATACAAAATCCAAGCTCTAATTGACAACAAAATCATCGTGGCCAAGGAACCTGCTCCTATTGTTCGCAACAATCCTTTGCCTGATCACAAGGGTGGAAGTGTGCACATGATCGAGGTAGAAGATGATTGGGACCCCAAGGGGTCAATTGGATTAATTGCCGAAGGCGACGAGCCCAAGAAACCAACAGTCACCCTAAATCTAATTGTGGTCCAGATCCAGCCCTCTGGGAATGATGAAGTAAACATGTCCGTGCCTCTTGAGCTTGAAACACCGTCATCCAAAAGGACCGCAGAGCCAATTGAGGTGGAGTTTGGGTCTCCAAAAGTACCATTTGAAGTTGCTGTGTTGCCACCCAAAATGAGAGTGCCCATTCCTGTGGCAATGTCAGCCGTAACGCCATTCCATACACAGGCCATTCCTTGGGATTACACCGGCGAGGCAAGAAGGAAGGGAAAAACTAGGTCTGGAGAAGCGATTGCAGCGCAGGGTATGACCAGGACTGGCAGAATTTATAGTCCGGAGCACGTAGTTGAATCAAGTAAGCAGGCCTCTGGACGGCCTATTGAAACTGGGCCCGATGATCTCTGGAGGAAGATACAGGCAAAAGAATACTCAGTTGTCGACCAATTAAACAAAACACCAACACAGATCTCCATTCTAGCTCTACTGCAAAGCTCCGAGACACACAAGAACGCCCTGATAAAGATACTGAGCGAGGCATACGTACCCAGCAATATAACTGGAGGAGAGATGGCAAACATGGTCGGGCAGGTATTGGAGAGTCATAAAATCACTTTCCACGAGGATGAGTTGCCCCCTGAAGGTTTAGGCCACAACAAAGTGTTGCACATTACTGTGCAATGCGAGGACTATTTCATCACCAAGACTTTGATTGACGGAGGGTCCAGCCTCAACATTTGTCCACTGGTGACCTCAGAACATTAGGGAAGAGTCTGCATGAAATCAAGAATGGGGCTATCAACGTCAAAGCTTTTGATGGTTCCCAAAGGTCCACTATTGGGGAGATCAGTTTATGTCTGCAAATGGGGCCAACTTGGTTCGATGTTGATTTTCAAGTAATAAACATCCCAGCATCCTACAACTTACTACTGGGATGACCTTGGATCCACGCCACTAGAGCTGTAGCATCAACCCTGCACCAAGCAGTGAAGTTTGAGTGGAATCACCAAGAGGTGATTATTCATGGTGACAGGAGTAACCCCATATACAGTAGTCAAACCATCCTAGCAATTGAAGGAAGAAGGAAACTAGGAGGAGAAACCTACCACCAGATCGAGCGAGTCAACGCCGTGGACAAAGATAAGTGGTGGGATAACAAGATAGAGAGTATACTTAACTGGAGCGGGTATGAACCTGGCAAAGGGCTCGGCAAAAACCTCCAGGGAATCACTAAGCCTATCAAACTGAAGAAGCATGGCACCACTTTCGGGTTAGGGTATGGATATACTTGGGAAGAATTCCAGAACTGGTCGCCACCATGGCGCGGCCCTTACTATCCGCTGGAGCACCCGATACCCCACCTAGAGCAGACTTACCAGCCAGCAGACGTCCTATATGGGTCAGAGGAAGATGCAACATTGGCCGCAATGAAGAACCTATTCTTGGAAGATGACGATATAGACTGTCACGTCATTCTCGAGGAGGAAGGGGAGGAAGGCCCTTCCATACAGGCGGTGAGCCGAGGAGAGCGCCTCAACAATTGGTCCATCATAACCACCAAGGCCCGAAAAGCTTCGGGGTAGCAAGGCTGAACAAAGCACTATGCATTATTTTTACTTTTTCATTAGTTGATTCCCTTTCAGTATTATCTTTAAATTTTGAAAAGAGCTCCGATGTTCAAAACAACTTTGGAATTTATCAAAGCGTTTCAGTTTCTTATTATTTTCTGCCATTTACTTAGTTTTACACAGCATTACTATTACTTATCTTGATGAACCGACGAATGTGACATGCGACAAGATAACGCAACAAATGGATATAGACTCAGAAGAGGATGAGATACCAGAAGAGGTCGTTAAAGAGGTTGAGGACTTTGAGAATAGGCCTAAATCTAACTTGGACGAAACTGAGGTTGTCAACTTGGGGGATACAGAGAATGTCAAGGAAATGCGCATCAATGTTCACCTATCACCGTCAGAAAAGGAAGAGTACACGGATTTCCTAAAAGAATATGAGGACATATTTGCCCGGTCATATGATGATATGACCGGTCTTAGTACATCTATTGTAGCTCACAAACTGCCAACAGATCCAACATGTCCGCCGGTAAAATAGAAACTCAGAAAGTTCAAGCCAGACATGAGTTTGAAGATCAAGGAAGAAGTCACCAAGCAAGTCAAAGCCAAGGTTCTCAGGGTAGTGGAGTACCCGACATGGTTAGCCAACATTGTGCCAGTACCAAAGAAGGACGGGAAGGTCAGAATCTGTCGACTATCGGGACCTCAACCGGGCCAGTCCGAAAGACGACTTCCCATTGCCAAACATACGCATCCTGATTGACAACTGCGCCAAGCACGAGCTGCAGTCATTCGTCGATTGTTTTGTCGGGTACCATCAGATAGGGATGGACGAAGAAGACGCGGAGAAAACGGCTTTCATCACGCCGTGGGGGATGTATTGTTACAAGATGATGCGGTTTGGATTAAAGAATGCTAGGGCCACCTACATGAGGGCCATGACTACTATTTTCCATGACATGATACACAAAGAGATTGAGGTGTATGTAGACGATGTCATCATCAAATCCGAGAAAGCCACTGACCACATGGAAAATATAAGGAAGTTCTTAAACAGATTGAGAAGGTACAACTTGAAACTGAATCCCGCCAAATGTGCATTCGGGGTTCCTGCCGGAAAACTGCTTGGGTTCATCGTAAGTCGACGAGGAATATAACTAGATCCGTCAAAGGTTAAGGCCATTCAGGAATTGCCACCACCAAAGAACAAGAAAGAGGTTATGAGTTTCTTGGGGAGACTCAATTACATCAGCCGGTTCATAGCTCAATCCACTGTCATTTGTGAGCCCATCTTTAAGATGTTGAAGAAGGACGCCGCTACCGAATGGACTGATGATTGTAAAAAAGCCTTCGACAGAATCAAGGAATACCTGTCAACGCCGCCAGTTCTGGTTCCGCCCGAATCGGGTAGACCGCTATTGCTCTACCTTGCAGTATTGGATGGGGCATTCGGTTGTGTTTTGACAAAATGATGAAACGGGGAGAAAAGAGCAGGCCATCTACTATCTCAGCAAGAAGTTGATGAAACGGGGAGAAAAGAGCAGGCCATCTACTATCTCAGCAAGAAGTTCACCCCGTATGAGGCCC
>NW_017682512.1:7028-9759 GCF_001879085.1 Nicotiana attenuata | reverse complement strand
GCCAGCTTTTACGACGTCTTACTGCATCAAATTTCACAAAGATCAATATGAATACACCTACCACATAAATTCAAATCAACCAACAACTATAGGGAGTTGACCAAAATTACCATTTGGCGGAAGTGAAGCTCTTGGTGAGCATTTCTTTTGAACTTCTTAAAAAATCCGACTTTCTCTCCAATACGACTTCCTCGAAGAAGTTAGGAAGTTGTTTGGACGTTGGAATTGTAGTAACCGCAAAGAAGCTACACAGACATACACGACTCTTGGAAAAATCGTGTATCAATACATATAGTTGAAGTATTTTTATACAGATAAATATATATGAACTATACAGTTGAGTATAACTGAGTACTAAAAAATACAACTGGATACAGCTGATGTATTATTATGAAATAATACAGTTGAGTAGCACTGTTAGTAAATGAATACACCAAAATACAACTGAATATAGCTGAATAATACACTTAAATACAACTAACTACTGCTGAATAATACACTTAAATACAACTGAGTACATCTGAACATAACTGACTACGTACAACCTGTTTAATACACATGAAATTGTGTTCTTTAATATGTATTATCTGAACTTGAAAGATACATATGAATGAATGTTGCTGAATACAACTGAATACAGCTGAATAATACACTTAAATACAACTAACTACTGCTGAATAATACACTTAAATACAACTGAGTACATCTGAATATAATTGACTACGTACAACCTATTTAATACATATGAAATTGTGTTCTTTAATATGTATTATCTGAACTTGAAAGATACATCTGAATGAATGATGCTGAATACAACTGAATACAACTGAATTTAACAATTAAATACAATTGAATACAATTGAAACCAGAAAAAATACAGCTGAGTTCTTTTATATAACCTACCATCAACATACAACTGAGTATAGATGAGTACTAAAAAATACAACTGGATACAACTGATGTATTATTATGAAATAATACAGTTGAGTAGCACTGTTAGTAAATGAATACACCAAAATACAACTGAATATAGCTGATGTTTTTCTGGCAGCAACTTCCTTTACATTGACACATGAAGAATCATTAATAGGTTTTTTTCCTCTTTGAAGCAACTGGATTTTTTGTTTCTTTTGAAGATTTCTCAACTTGGACTTCTTTCGACTTGTCATTGTGTAATTTAGTTCTTTTCTCTGAATCTGTAGTTGCTGATAAACCTGCAAAATCCGACTCCGCTTGAGTTATTTGCAACGAGAAAGAGGGCCCATCAAAATTGAGAATTTTGGTGGGTATACCTCTGGTTATCATCTTGTGTGGCGTTGAATCCGCCATTGGAGAGAAAAATCAAAGCTTCCTGGTGAGTAAACAATACCAATGGTTATTGTTTGAAATTTGTGAAAAATTGGTATAAAGCGAGAAGATAGACGGTGATGATATGCTATTCTTCAGTTATGTCAAAATCGAAGATGAATACTTACCAGGCGTATAAAAATCGCTAGTAAAACAGTGAATCCATGAAAATTTTGAATGTGGGATCGATAATGGCGGATAAATAGAGAATTTGGGTGGGAGAAGAGTTAAGAAACGTGGGTTTGTGGGAGAAGAGAGTAAAGTGTATGCAAAAAGAGAGAGAGAGTGAACGTGGTTAGAGCAGATATGCGGTAATTATGTGAGAGAAAATAATAAAAAGGAGAGAGAAAAATATTATTTAGCATATATGGTGCCTTAAATGTAGGATGTAACTATATTTAGATATTTTGCTATAAAGGATAAAAGGTATTTATAGGATGTAATATTTTAAAATGGTATTTATTTAAAATAAATAGGGTACTAAGGTTTTCTATAGGATGTGAAATACAATCTTAAAAGCATGACCACTAAAAACTGTGAAAATAGTGTCGAGTACGATTCCAACTCTCGAATAATCAAAAGTGAGCATGCTTTTATGAGGAAACACAATGTGTTTGAGTTATCTCTTAGGTTTTTTTTATAGCAAATCCACTAGGCGAGGTGCCTCACTCATGTGCGCCTCACATTGCCCTGATGGCAGCCTCATGTAGAGGATCATGGTATAGCTGCCGGCTAAGTCTCACGAAGGCATATAATCTCATAGCTGGTTGGGTATTTTCCCAAAGGCATATGACATGATGTGACGACCCAACCCGTCGTCACGTGTGTTACTGCCCCGTTTTCCCCATTTTCTATTCCTTTATGCTTCATTATCAGTGTTTGGTATGAATGAATTGATTTGGATTGGTTCTACAAGGAAATGAGACACTTAGTCTCTTTAAGGAAGGTTTGTTTTGAAAAAGTCAACCGGATGTTGACTTATGTGTTAGAGGGCTCGGTTATGAATTTCGGTAATTCGGTTAGCTTCGGGGGATGATTTGTGACTTAGGAGTGTGATCGGAATTGATTTTGGAGGTCCGGTGTAGAATAAGGCTTGAATTGGCGAAGTTAGTATTTTGGCGAATTCCGGTTGATAGGTGAGAATTTGATCCGAGGGTTGGAATGGAATTCCGAGAGTTGCAGTAGCTTCGTTAGGTGATTTGGGATGTGTGTGCAAAATTTCAGTTGATTCGGAGGTGTTTTGGTCGGGTCTTTGATCGAATGCAAGTTTCGGAAGATTTGGATGAACTTAGGCTTGAATTTGATGTAATTTGATGGTTTAGGTGTTATTTGTGGTGTTTTGATGATTCGACCAAGTTTGAATAAGGTGTTGGATCATGTTTGT
>NW_017682512.1:0-5834 GCF_001879085.1 Nicotiana attenuata | reverse complement strand
ATAGTTGAGGTGACTTGCACGCCGGGTAGCGAGCGTGGGTAGAACACCGTTGGGGATTGTGACTTGGTCCGTCCCGGTAGATGAATATACTGCGTATTTGACTGAAATTCACTTATTATCATTTTAACCGAGCTCATTGCTATGTTTGGGCTTCGTGCCAATTGATTAAATCCTTCAGGGATTATTATTACTGGTTTCTTACCATTTTTGCATATCATTGAACTCAGTCCTGGTATTTAATACTGCTTTACAAACTCAGCCACATTTTCTTAAACTTGAAACTTAATTAATATTTTTAACTGAAGTTTGGGCTGAATATTTCTATAGTTATCGGGTTTGCCCGAGAGGGCTTATGTGATTTTAGACTGAGCATGGGATCGGGCTGCACGCCGCAGCGGTATGATACTGATATTGACATGAGGCCGAGAGCCTAGTTGATGCCACGAGATGGCTTATTATTGCGCTTGGGCCGTAAGGGGCCCCTCCCGGAGTCTGCACACCCCCAGTGAGCGTCGTCGAGGATAAATAAATGAAGCGGGCTGCACGCCGCAGCGGGTACTGGAGAGTACCGGTCTATGTGTTGCATTGCATACTATTAATTGTCATTTAATTACTTATCTGCTGTGATATTTATATAATTGTTTTCACTATTTTTACTGGATTTTATGCTGCTGGGTTCAAGTTGCTGTATTTATAGAATTACTTTGTGCCTATTCAGGATTTCTTATTCTCAGTCTTTATTTATGTTTATTACTCACTGAGTTGGAAGTACTCACTTTACTCCCTGCACCTCGTGTGCAGATTCAGGTGCACCCACTGAGGCTGAATGAGACTTTCTCTAACGAGCATCATATCCGAGAGCATCAAGGTAGCTGCATGACGTCCGCATTCCTGATCTTCCCATCTATCCTATTTATTTTATTCCGCATTTCTTCAGACTATTATGTAGTAGGTTGACACTCGTAGGCTAGAGGCTCAGACTTGTGACACCGGATTCTTCGGGCTGTGTAGCAGTATTCCTACTTGGATTTTCCGCATGTTTGAACTTTATTTCAGATATTTAGTATTATGACTTAGTAATTTACCTGTGTTAAATAAATCCATGAGTTATATAAATGGTCAAGGTTATGTCATTGGTCGGGCTTGCCTAGCAATGTGTTTGGCGCCATCAAGATCGGGGTTGGGGTCGTGACAAGTTGGTATCAGCGCCAAGGTTACTGGGTCTCGCGAGTCATGAGCCGGTTTAGTAGAGTCTCGTGGATCGGTACGGAGACGTCTGTACTTATCCTCGGGAGGCTGCAGAACCTTTACGAAAACTTCACATTCTTGAAACTCTTGTCGTGCGGCCTTGTTGAACTGAAAACTAAACTTCTACTATTCTATTCTCTCACAGATGGTGAGGACACGAGCTACCGGACGTGGCGGACGACCACCAGTGCCACCTACTGAGGCCGCCAGAGGCCGTGGACGCGGTCGTGGTCGTGGCAGAGGCAGAGCAGCCGGGGCAGCACCTGCTGATCCGTTAGTTGCCCCAGCTCAGGATCAGGCTCCAGATGTGGATACTCCAGCAGCACCTACTTAGGCACCAGCCGTGCCTATTGTGATTTCGGGTCTTCAGGAGACCTTGGCACAGATATTGACAGTCTGTACTGGCCTAGCTCAGGCAGTTTCAGCCACCACAGCAGCAGCAGCTACTTCACAGACCGGGGGAGGCAATCAGACCCCCGTTGCCCGCGCACCTGCGCAGGGAGTGCAGGGGCTACAGACACCAGAGGCATCTCCAGCTCAGCAGGTTGCACCAGCTCAGGGCTTCGTGGTTCCGGTTATGCCAGACGATGAGCAGCGTCGTCTCGAGAGGTTTGGTAGGCTCCAGCCTCCGACATTCGGTGGTGTTGAGGGCGAGGATGCCCAGGGTTTTCTTGACAGATGTCTGTGTATGCTCCGTACGGCAGGGATCCTTGAGTCTAGTGGTGTGGCATTTACTACTTTTCAGTTCACGGGGCTGCTCTTACTTGGTGGGAGGACTTTGAGAGGCGTAGGCCTGCCGGTGCAACACCTCTGACTTGGCAGCAGTTCTCCGCTCTTTTTCTGGAGAAGTATGTACCTCAGTCCCGTATGGAGGAGCTGCGTAGGCAGTTTGAGTGGTTGACATAGGGGGATATGGCAGTGACTCAGTACGAGATGAGGTTTTCACAGCTGGCTTGTCATGCTACTTGGATGGTTCCGTCAGATCGTGAGAGGATTAGGAGATTTGTGGATGGCCTTAACTACCATCTCCGTATTCTGATGACTAGAGAGAGAGTACTGGGTGCTATGTTTGAGAAGGTGGTGGATATCGCTCGTGATATCGACTCAGTTCGTCGTAGAGAGCGAGAGGAGAGGGAGGCTAAAATGTCTCGTGGATCGGGCAGTTACAGTGGTGCTCCTTCGAGGGGCCAGTTCCAGCAGGGTAGAGGTCGCTCATTTAGGCCTGCTCAGTCGGCTCGTCCAGAGTATCGTGGGGGATCTTCAGGCCGTGGTCATCATGGGCCCCAGCAGGGTCAGTCTTCAGTCAGCGCTCTCCCAGCTCAGAGTTCATGTCATGCCCCATCAGTTCAGGGTTCTTCTACGCCGAGTGCATCTGCTAGTCACTCCGGTGCGAGGGGTTTTCGTCAGTCCCCATCTCCAGTACCGGGCAACTGTTATGAGTGCGGAGAGTTTGGTCACTTGAGGAGGCAGTGCCCTTGCTTTCGGGGCAGACAGCATCAGCAAAGGGGTCAGCCCTCGACTTCTGCTCCAGTTACTTCATCACCCGCCCAGCCAGCTAAGGGTGGAGATCAGGCAGCCAGGGGTCGTCCCAGAGGTGGAGATCGATCAGGCGGTGGCCAGGCTCGTTTTTACGCTATGCCGGGCAGGACAGATGCCATTGCTTCAGACGTTGTCATTACAGGTATTATTTCAGTCTGTCACAGAGACGCCTCAGTATTATTTGATCCCGGTTCTACCTATTCATATGTGTCTTCATATTTTGCTCATCATTTGAGTACGTCCCAAGGGTGTCTTGCTTTACATGTTCATGTATCTACCCCGGTGGGCGATACTATTGTTGTAGACCATGTGTATCGGTCATGTTTGGTGACTATTGGGGGTCTGGAGACCCGAGTTGATTTACGGCTATTGAGCATGGTGGACTTTGATGTCATCTTAGGCATGGACTGGTTATCTCCGTGTCATGCTATTCTAGACTGTCATGCTAAGACAGTCACTTTGGCTATGCCGGGTGTATCGCGGATCGAGTGGCGTGGTGTGACTGACTATATTCCTAGCAGAGTTATTTCCTTCTTGAAGGCCCAGCGTATGGTTGGGAAGGGTTGTCTTTCCTATTTGGCGTTTGTGAGAGATGTGGGAGCTGAGACTCCTAGCATTGATTCTGTTCCGATTGTGAGGGAGTTTCCCGATGTGTTTCCTACAGACCTGCCGGGCATGCCGCCGGACAGGGATATTGATTTCAGTATTGACCTGGTGCCGGGCACTCAACCCATTTCTATTCCTCCATATCGTATGGCACCAGCGGAGTTGAAAGAATTGAAGGAGCAGCTTTAGGAGCTCCTGGATAAGGGGTTCATTCAGCCTAGTGTATCACCTTGGGGTGCACCAGTTCTGTTTGTGAAGAAGAAGGATGGCACAATGAGAATGTGCATCGATTATAGGCAATTGAACAGGTAACAATAAGAACAAGTATCCCCCACCTCGCACTGATGATTTGTTTGACCAACTTCAGGGAGCGAGGGTGTTCTCCAAGATTGATCTCCATTCGGGTTATCACCAGTTGAAGATCAGGGGTTCAGATATTCATAAGACTGCTTTCAGGACTAGATATGGTCACTATGAATTTCTTATCATGTCTTTCGGGCTGACCAATGCCCCAGCAACGTTCATGCACCTGATGAACAATGTATTTCGGCCTTATTTGGATTCATTTGTCATAGTGTTCATTGATGATATACTGGTATACTCGCGCAGTCAGGAGGAGCACGCGCAACATTTGCGAGTTGTGTTGCAGAGATTAAGGGAGGAGAGGCTTTATGCAAAGTTCTCCAAGTGTGAGTTCAGGCTCGGTTCAGTGGCTTTATTGGGACACGTGGTGTCCAGCGAGGGGATTCAGGTTGACCCGAAGAAGATAGAGGCGGTGCAGAGTTGGCCTAGACCATCCTCAGCCATAGAGATTCGTAGCTTCCTTGGGCTGGCAGGCTATTATCGCCGGTTTGTTCAGGGTTTTTCCTCTATTGCATCGCCCTTGACCAAGTTGACTCAGAAAGGTGTCTCATTTTCATGGTCGGACGAGTGCGAGGAAAGCTTTCAGAAGCTCAAGACGGCTTTGACCACAGCTCCAGTATTGGTGTTACCATCAGCTTCAGGTTCTTATACGGTATATTGCGACGCGTCCAGAGTTGGGATAGGTATTGTTTTGATGCAGGAGGGTAGAGTTATTGCTTATGCTTCTCGTCAGCTGAAGCCCCATGAGCAGAATTACCCCGTTCATGATTTGGAGCTAGCTGCTATAGTTCATGCATTGAAGATTTGGAGGCATTACTTGAATGGCGTATCCTGTGAGGTATTCACTGATCATCGTTGTCTTCAACATTTGTTCAAGCAAAAGGATCTGAATTTGAAGCAGCGTAGATGGTTAGAGTTACTTAAAGATTATGACATTACTATTCTGTATCACCCGGGGAAGGCCAACGTAGTGGCCGACGCTTTGAGCCGGAAGTCGGTGAGTATGGGGAGTTTAGCATACATTCCAGTTGAGGAAAGGCCATTGGCAGTTGAGGTTCAGGCCTTGGCCAATCGATTTGTGAGACTAGATATTTCAGAACCCAGTCGGGTGTTGGCTTGTGTGGTTTCTCGGTCTTTCTTGTATGACCGCATCAGGGAGTGTCAGTATGATGATCCGCATTTGCCTGTCCTTAAGGACAAGGTTCAGCATGATGATGTCAGGGATGTAACCATTGGAGATGATGGTGTGTTGAGGATGCAGCGCCGGATTTGCATGCCCAACGTGGATGGGCTTCGGGAGTTGATATTGGAGAAGGCCCATAGCTCGCGGTATTCCATTCATCCGGGTTCCGCGAAGATGTATCAGGATCTTAGACAGCACTATTGGTGGCGGAGGATGAAGAGAGATATTGTGGAGTATGTAGTCCGGTGTCTTAATTGTCAGCAGGTGAAATATGAGCATCAGAGACCAGGTGGCTTGCATCAGCAGATGGTTATTCCTGAGTGGAAGTGGGAGAGGATCACTATGGATTTTGTTACCGGACTCCCACGGACTTTGAAGAAATTTGACGCTATTTGGGTGATTGTAGACAGGCTGACCAAGTCCGCGCACTTCATTCCGGTCTGCTCTACTTATTCTTCAGAGCGGTTGGCAGAGATTTACATTCCGGAGATTGTTCGGTTGCATGGTGTTCCCGTTTCCATCATATCAGATCGGGGCACTCAGTTCACCTCTCAGTTTTGGCAGGCTGTTCAGCAAGAGTTGGGTACACAGGTACAGTTGAGCACAACCTTTCACCCTCAGACGGACGGGCAGTTCGAGCGCACCATTCAGATATTGGAGGATATGTTACGCGCCTGTGTTATTGATTTTGGAGGGTCATGGGATCGGTTCCTACCGCTTGCAGAGTTTGCCTACAACAACAGTTATCAGTCCAGTATTCGGATGGCACCGTATGAGGCCTTGTATGGGAGGCGGTGTAGATCTCCAGTTGGTTGGTTCGAGCCCGGGGAGGCTAGGGTTGTTGGGGGACTAGGATTTGGGTTTAGGAGGCATTGGGAGAAGTGAAGGTGATTCA
>NW_017682511.1:9058-9761 GCF_001879085.1 Nicotiana attenuata | reverse complement strand
TAATGAAATGCAATTCCATCTTCTCTTCTTTCCTGATAGTCTTTATTTTGTTTTCTTTTCTCTTTTGTACAGTCCCTTTTATGCTGGTTTCAATGATGTGTCATGCATAAGGAGTCGCCGGCCTAGTCTTGACAATCAATGTGAAATAGTAATACAGGAAATTGAGTGTGATGGCGGAGGGGAATACGATGATGAGGAGGCTTTGAAAGAAATCAGTAAAGAGTTAGATCAATTTGAGGAAAAACCCAAGCCTAACTTGAATGACACAGAGGCAATCAATCTAGGGGATCGGGAGAATGTTCGGGAAACAAAAATAAGTGTCCATTTGGAAGCCCCGCTCAGGGAAGAGATAATTGAATTGTTGCTTGAATACAAAGATGTTTTTGCATGGTCATATGATGACATGCCAGGCTTAAGCACCGATCTGGTGGTCCACAAATTGCTGGTTTATTCGGAATGCTCGCCTGTCAAGCAGAAGTTGAGGAAATTCAAAACAGATATCAGTGTGAAAATCAAAGAAGAGGTTACCAAGCAGCTTGAGGCGAAGGTCATACGAGTTACTCGATACCCTACCTGGTTAGCTAATGTGGTGCCTGTACCAAAGAAGGATGGGAAGACCAGAGTGTGTGTTGATTACCGTGATCTCAATAAGGCGAGCCTGAAAGCTAACTTCCCATTCCCAAAACATCCATATATTGATTGA
>NW_017682511.1:3875-4640 GCF_001879085.1 Nicotiana attenuata | reverse complement strand
GTACTAAACAACGCCCAGCAACAGCAATGCCAAATTCTGTGGTGATAGAACTTGACAAGGAGATGCTCGCAAGGTTCGAAAAGGTGTTCGATGAAGTGAATATGGTAGAACCCGGCGAAGGTCCGAGTGAATTTGATGTGCAGTTCATGGGATCTCAGGCTAAGCTCAATAACTGGGAAGCTACTCCTCTTCCAATTCGGAAGGAGTCGTGGTAGTTAGTTTTGATTTTTCTTTGAGTACTAAATCTGGGTTATTTCCAGGGTTGTAATCCAGATTTCTATGTTCCGTCCATTCGGATGAGTTAAACTTTGTTATCTTACAATTGTAATGAAATGCAATTCCATCTTCTCTTCTTTCCTGATAGTCTTTATTTTGTTTTCTTTTCTCTTTTGTACAGTCCCTTTTATGCTGGTTTCAATGATGTGTCATGCATAAGGAGTCGCCGGCCTAGTCTTGATAATCAATGTGAAATAGTAATACAGGAAATTGAGTGTGATGGCGGAGGGGAATACGATGATGAAGAGGCTTTGAAAGAAATCAGTAAAGAGTTGGATCAATTTGAGGAAAAACCCAAGCCTAACTTGAATGACACAGAGGCAATCAATCTAGGGGATCGGGAGAATGTTCGGGAAACAAAAATAAGTGTCCATTTGGAAGCCCCGCTCAGGGAAGAGATAATTGAATTGTTGCTTGAATACAAAGATGTTTTCGCATGGTCATATGAGTGACAGTCGCGTAAGGTTAACGCCGACCGTATCGTGGTCG
>NW_017682511.1:0-1760 GCF_001879085.1 Nicotiana attenuata | reverse complement strand
GCAGGGTTCGGTCAGACGGTTTTCAAAAATGCTTCACACGGAAAATTCAAACGGGCAAAAATCGCTCGTTTCCGCACACTTATCTTTGCACGGAAACTCTTCATGTTCCCGAGCAAAGAGGGGCAGCTGTGAGCACGTGATTTTTGCCCTATGTGAAAATTATTCCCAAAAATTCAAACAAATGATCTCTTTCATTATTTTTGCAACTTTGTGAATTTTGTGTTAATTGTTTGCACTTTATTTGTGCATTTTAATCGGTGAAAAAATACAAAAAAAATACTTGGCATTTGCATTTAAAATTTAATTTCACATTTTAGATTAGTAATTAAGTTGTTTTAGAATAAAATACAAAGAAAATAACAAAAGTGGTCCTTTTTACATTTTAGTGTCTTAGTTGGCATTTAAATTAGGATTTAGTGTATGGAAATTAGGAAATCTAATTTTAATTGGTTTTAAGTTTTAGTTTAGCATTTTAATAAAATCAGAAAATATAAAAATACAAATTGAAATACAAAGAATTAAATAAAAGAAATAAAAAAAGGGAAACAAAAGAAAAATTACAAAAGGGTGGTCTTAATAAGAGACCAAAATTGGGCTCATTTCAATTTAACCAAACCTCAACCCAAATAAAAAATCAAACGGACCCAGCCCAACCCATTTCCCTGACCCAGTCCGGTTCAACGACTCCCCGAAACGACGCCGTTTTGGCGTTGATCAATCCTGGCCCTTCATCCCCTTTAATCTAACGGCCCTGGTGCCATCTCATTATTAGTTAAAATGGTCTGAAAATAATCCTAACCCTAGAGACATCTGCTTCTTCCTCGTACTCACCCCTGTAACGCCACCAGCGCCGCCGCCGGAGAAAATGTCACTTTCTCCGATGGCTCCCAGATTCACACCCCTATACCGCCTTGACGTCCTCGTCACGAATATGCCATTATCCTCTTTCGAATCCCACTGGAGGCCGTCGAATAATTGAAAGTATTGTCGCCGTCTCCGCCGTCCGCGGCGGCGACATCGCCAAAATCGGTCCAAATTTACACCAAAGGCATCAACATATCTTAAAACCTTATTCAAACTTGTACCAATCTTCAAAACACTTCAAACAACATCAAAACAACCAAAACACACCGGATTCAAGCCTACGTTTCAAAAATCATCCGAATTCCGCTTTTGATCAAAAACCCAATCAAACCACGTCCGAATGACCTGAAAATTTGCACACACATCCCAAATATCATAATGGAACTATTACAACTCTCGGAATTCCATTCCGACCCTTGGATCAAAATCTCGCTATCGAACCGGAAACTTCGAAATTTCAACCTTCGGCATTTCAAGCCTAAATTAGCTACGGACCTCCAAAAAACAATCTGGGCACGCTCCTAACCCCGAAAGCACCCAATGGAGCTAACAGAACGATCAAATTTCCATTTCGAGGCCGTCTTTATACTGTTTCGAATACGGTCAACTTTCCAACACTTAAGCTCTCATTTAGGGACTAAGTGTCCCAAAACTCTCCAAAATTAAAAACCGAACATCCCGCGAATCACATTAACAGAAATAAACTTGGGGAAAGCAGTTAATAGAGGATCAGGGCGTAAATTCTTAAGACGACCGGCCGGGTCGTCACATCCTCATACACTTAAACATTCGTTTGTCCTCGAACGAGCATAGAGACATACCTGAAGTAGTGAAAAGATGAGGGTAACGGCTGTGCATATCCTGCTCGGTCTCCCAGGTCGCCTTCTCGACCGACT
>NW_017682510.1:5382-9761 GCF_001879085.1 Nicotiana attenuata | reverse complement strand
TTATTGAAATATGCCATCATCATGTCATCTTTCTCTCCAACAATCCTCATTTCGTTGCAATAGACCCTCAGGTGGGCTACCGGATCTCCACGCCCATCATACAAGTTAAATTTTGGTACTTTGAATCCTGCGGTCAAGCGGGCATCATGTGGCACAATTAGTTCTTTACAAATCATGCTACCATGGCCTCCCACTCTTCGTTTGTCCCTTAAGGACAGTTCTATGTGTTTCAGCTTCCTGGGCGTCCCATCTCGTCCTCCTCTTCTTGTAACCTTTGCATTTCTAGCACAGAGCTCATCCCGTGAGCTCTTCTTGTATGAATCAAGGACCCTGCGGGCAACCTCCGAAGGGTGATATTGGGCATTACGAGCTTTGGATAGGTGTTCATTGTTTGGGGTAATGGATATGACAGGAGGGCAACATTGGGGAAAAGTGATTGAAGGATGAGCGATGGAGCTACTAGGGTAGTTGGGGCGAGCGTGATAAGCGGGTGTATCTGGAGAATATGGAGGATCATCTGGTATTGTGTTGGGAGTTCGGGTAAAAGTAGCGTCCGGGAAAATTGGTGGTGGCGGGGGTGGCGCCTTTCCAGTTATCCAGGCTTGATACATGTTTGTCATGTGTTGTCTCAGCATCCGCACCTCTTCAACCAACCCATTATCCCGTTCCACCAACTGTTGTCGAACATCGGTATCAAGCAACTCAGTTCTGCTGTTCTCTGCCATTGCTTCTTGCCTCTGTGTTGCAGGGCAAAATTACTTTTTAAACCACCAACCAACCACCTGTCTGAAATGACATGGCAAAATGAAACCATCACGTTAGCGTTAGGGCATTTAACACATTGGTAACAGCTTTTAATCGGGCGCATGCGTCATCCCGGCTTTTCCTTATTTCCAATTGCAAATTTTTCTTCCTTTGGTTTTCATTCTCTTTTTCCCTTTTTTTTTTGTTTTCACTCTTGCCTTTGTTCTCTCTCGTTCCTATTTCCTTCCTTTCTTGAGTTTTGTTTTTTCGCTCTTTTCTTTTTGCTTTTTTTTTGGTTTTTTCCTCTCTTTTCTCGTTTTTTTTTTTTCCTTTTTTTTTCTTTTGGTTATGGTCGAATCCTATGGAGATTGCCTACGTATCACGACCCCGCGTGAATCAGACCGAGCGTAGTTCTTGCAGAATAAATGTAAAGTAGAAGCAAAATATTTTTTGGGATTTTCGATTTTATTGATAGAAAACACGTCTATTACAAAGACTCAAAACTGACAGATTAAGCAACTAACAGACTCTAATGCAGAAAAGAACTACAAACTCCATCGTCCATATTCTACTTTAAACGAAAATACAGACTTAATCAACTAACGGACTTTTACAGACTCCAGTAAAAAGGAAATACAGACTCAGAAGACATTCATGAATACATTAAAGCTCCTGGTGCCCGCGGGACATCATTCGGTCTCGCCGCGGGCCTATATGCAAGTTCCCCTTATTTTGAATCGTGCTCATCCTGCACATTTATTAAAGTGATTTAATCACTTATTTTGACCTAAAAGAAAAATGACACTAGTTTTGTTCAAATTTCCAATTTTAAAACAAACGGCCGGTTTTGCAGTTACGGCCTTTCAGCACTTCGGGGAGAAGATTTTAAGGCTGTGTCTGTTAACCGTTGAACTGACTCAGGATGGCTGTTCTTGCAAAAACAGCCTTCCGGCGCCCTTTTGGGGACATTCGGCTTAGTTTAAACAAGAATGGCGGCCCCCGACTTATTCATGACGAAATTAAAAAATTTGGCATTTTTGGCTATTTTTGAAAAAGGGGAGGTTGGACCCGACGAGGGTTGCCTACGTATCTCACATCCGGTGAGAATCAAACCAGCGTAGTTCGGGCAAATAAATCTAACTATTTTGAAAACAAGACTTTTTCGTTTTTGTTGGCAAATACACTATTTCTGAAAGCAAAATTCTCTTTTTTTTTTCTTTTCAATGGTAAATAAAAAAAACTAATGTGAAAATAAAACTCTTTTGTTTTTCTTTTCTATTGGCAAACTAAAAAGAACTTTTCTTCTCTTTCTTTTTTTTATTTTAAAAAATTTGGCAGCATTTCGGCACTATTTGGACATTGATTTTTTCTAATATAGGAACTTAACTCTCTAAATCGCTATTTTCTCTTTTGGTTTTTCCACTTTTTTCCAAATATTTAAAGCCGGTCAGCATGCAGGTCCCAAACAGATAAATACACAAATAGGATGCAGCAGGATGGTCCATTATTCCGGGTACACCTGTCCTAGACGGACCCAACCCCTGTGTTGAGTCCCCTAAGTCAAAATGCACATGATGCAGATAAACGTCCTACTAGGGATCCGGCATGAAGTCAAGTTCTTCTAGGTTCAAAACCTGGGTATGTGTTCTAGACTGTGTACCCGAGCGGACAATCGAGTCGAGGAGGGGGCTACGTACCGGGAACCAAAAGGCCATCCGGCTTAGTAACTTGTCCGGCCTCTTTCTTATTTTAAGGTATGAAACTAACAGAATAGGGAGTCTCCACCAGTGAGCACATCCCCGGAGGTGATAAGAGAAGGGCTTCGCCACAGTTTATATACAATCCAGATAATATCAAAGCGGTAAAAAGCAACATTTTGCACATTTAGCATGAAACATGAAGAAAAATCAGATAAAGCCAAATACAACAATATATCTAAGCTCGAATTCTGGTCTGCGAAACCAGAGATTCTGGGTTCGATCCCCAGCAGAGTCGCCAGAGCTGTCACACCTCCTTTTTACCTACTACACCCCGTAAGGGCGTAATAAAGGGAGTTATTTCCAACTTGAAGTGACAATCGGAATGGGATTTATTATTAAAAGATTCAGAGTCGCCACTTGGGAGATTTATGGTGTCCCAAGTCACCGGTTCAAATCCCGAATCGAGGAAAAGATTGACCCTGTATTACAGTCTGCGAACCAGAAATCCGGGTAAGGAATTCTGTTAACCCGGGAGAAGGTGTTAGGCACTCCCGAGTTCCGTGGTTCTAGCACGGTCGCTCAACTGTTATAACTGGCATAATTATCTGATTTTAAAACATTTTGAACCTATGTGCAATTTTAACTTTTAACCGCTTTTATTTAATTTATTTTTTAAGAAAGATTGCAACGCTATTTAAAATATGTTTCGGGCCACGTCACATAAATGCACCCGCAGCCCATAACACATTTTATCTAACATTGAGATTTGGATTTGGGTCACATAAATGTGCACCCGAGTTTAGGAACGTAAAATATTAAATAACGCGCCTAAAAGCAACTACGCGTTGTTGACTTTGCGAGGGCCATGGAAATTCCGCTAAATGGCACGCCTCGAATTCTAAGGATCAAAGGATTGTACTCAACTAAAGCAAACTGCGAGATTTCAATATTAATATTCTAGGCTAGTTTTGAGATTTTATTTTTATCAATTCAACTTGTGGCATTCCATTCTGTATTAAAATTTGCAATCAGTCGTTTGAAAAAGTATGAAGTTAACCTTTTGATAAACATCCCAATCAAAGGAGTTGAAGTAATAGGAGTATATGGAAATGCCAGCGTTGGCCAAGTATGACCAAATTTATTCAGAAAGACTTTGTGCTTGGAATACAAAACATTCATGAAAAAATAAAATAACAACAGAAGTAGCGACATGATAGATTCAGTAAAATAAATTAGTGGTGTTGATGAAACTATATACAACAACCTACATACAGCAATCTTTTTATTCAACCACAACGATGCCTGCTTTCAATTAAGAGCATAACATACTCTTCTTCACTTTATCAAAAACCATCAGCACATGAACATCAACTGCTATTCACGATTGTTCACGTAAAATGAGCAAGATAACAAAAAAATTTAGCAGAGAATTAACACCTCAATGACATATGCTCAAATAAGCCAAATATGTATTAACAGTGAACAATCAGAAGGAACCAACACAACATGGTTTGAATTCATTAGGAAAAATCTAAGAAACACAAAGTGAGTATAGAAGATTTAAGCACATATACAGCAGATCTTCATCTATATGTCCGATAATAATCAAGTAAAGTATCACATACCCAATCGCAAGACAATAACACCAGAATCAATCTGAACGCGTACAGACCTGACCGGAGACCAAGCCGGAATCTCGAACGGAACTGAAACACACTCGATTTCCAGAAAACGCTGCTTTATGAGTGCTCGTGGCTATGGCTGCTTCCTATTGTATCTGTGTGTGTGTTGGATTGGATTGCTGCTTAAGCCTTGAAATCTAAGGAGAAGAAATCAGCTCTAGGTTAGGTCTCCAAGAATGAAGAAGAACGGTCGATCTCCTGGGGCTCTAGCGTCTGTTCATTTTGAAGAAGAAGAAAGAAGCGGTGGGGTCGT
>NW_017682510.1:0-4025 GCF_001879085.1 Nicotiana attenuata | reverse complement strand
CGCCTGGGCTCCGGCTGGATCTGCTGGTGGTACCTCGGCGACAGCTCGCGCAGGTGCTCTGGCTGACACCACGTGCGCGTCCTCGACCTTTCCCCCGGCCCGGCCTCTGACGGCTGCAGGTAGGGGGCGCGGGTGCCTGATCATCTCGAGTAGCGCGTGTCCTCACCATCTGTGAGAGAATAGAAGTCAGAAATTTAGAATTGATGTTCAAAAATATCGCACGACAAGGAATTCAATGAAATGAAGATTTTTCCTAAACAGTTACACAGCCTCTCGTAGATAAGTACAGACGTCTCCGTACCGATCAGCGAGACTCTAATAAATCGGCCCGTGTTCCATGACTCCTATGAACCTAGAGCTCTGATACCAACTTGTCACGATCCCAGTTCACCCTCCATGAACATGTCGTGATGGCACCTAGTTCCTACAACTAGGTAAGCCTAACAATGCGGAAATAACAACCCAACTTGCGAAATGGTTAAATAAAGCTAGACATATTAAAATAATAACTGCATATAAGGCCGCTCGGCCTATACAACTCAAAAGAAATGCGGAAGTCTACAACTCAATCCCAAAACCCGGAAACTCACGGGAACCACAGGCTAACAGAACATAGTACGCTGTTCTAACTCCAAAATATCTAAACAACTGAGAGAAAAGGAATAAACTAAGTACTAAAGCTCGAACAGAATAGAGACTCCTGGTCTGCGGACGCGGCAGATATACCTCGAAGTCTCCGTGTATCTCCTCGCCTCAAGGATAGTGCGCCTGAGTGGAGGTACCTGGATCTGCACATGAAAAACATGCGCAGGAAGGGCATGAGTACACCACAGCGGTACTCAGTAAGTGTCAAGCCTAACCTCGGTTGGGTAGTGACGAGGAAGGTCAGGGCCCTACTGAGATAAAATATAATAATAAATTAACAGTATGAAAAACTGACAATAATAATGAGTACAACAGTGAGATAAGACGGGTTAAACAAGGCAATATCAAATACACAAAGAACGGAACAACCACAGAGTAAGTACAGCTCAATACCAATGGTAACAATGAGGATCTCCCAGGATACCGTCCTGTAGTCCTTTTCTCAACTGTCCAGTGGATCTCCCGGGATACCGTCCCGTAGTCCATCATATGTGTATATCCGAAGGATCTCCCGGGATACCGTCCCGTAGTCTAACTATCAATGTGCAGGGGGATCTATTGGGAATCTAACCCGCAGTCCCAAAGTAAAAGTGCAGGGGATCTACCGGGAATCGAACCCGTATTCCCAAAGTAAACAAACAGGGGGGGGAGCTACCGGAATCCCACATCCGTAGTCCCAATGTAAATGCGCAACCAGAACCAGAAGATACTAAGGAAGGAAGTAAAAAGACAAGTAACAGGTAGTACTAGCCTAGCATGCTTCACGTAGTTCAGTCAAGGCAACTTAAACAATTAGGCAAATTGGATCAACTAAATATGCTTTTCTAATCTAACACAGGTTATAATTCCAAGTACAATAAGGCAAGTATGAAGGAAGGCTCAGTCTCAATATCTTAAGTAAAAACCGGATTTTTCCACAATTGGCTCAACTACGCGCTCGTCACCTCGCGTACTAGGCACTCAAATATCACATAACAAAACCTAAGGGGAAAGGTCCCCCACACAAGGTTAGACAAGCCACTTACCTCGAACCGGCTCAATATCAACTAGAAACCACGCCCTTGCCACGAGTATCCGACTCCAAATGGCCCAAATCTATTCAATTCAATTACACATTGTAAATAACATCGCAAACAACTGGTTTTGCTATTTAATTCAAAGCTACGGCGTGCAATTAGGTGAAATGACCAAAAATGCCCTTCAAGCCAACGCCTCGAAAACGAATAATTTTCACATTTTCAGAACCCTCGTACTCTCACGAGTCTAACCACATAAAAATCTCCCAAATCGGAGGTCAAATGCTCACTCAAAACTCAATGGTTTAGCCTATGAAGTTTTACCCAATTTCTTCCAATTTTTGATCCCAAATTCGAATTTTAATGATGGATTTAACTATAAATGATGAAATATAACTAGAAGGGATCAAAGAAACGTTACCCAATAATCTTCTCTTCAAAACCCTCTGAAAATCGCCCTTCCCCGAGCTCAAATTGATTTTTCTAACTTATGAAATCTAACCTTCGAAATTTCTATATCTGCACAGGCATTTCCGCTTCTGCGGTCCCGCTCCTGCGAACCAAGCGCCGCTTCTGCGGCTTTTCCTTAAGTTGCCAGGCTCCGCTTCTGCGGTCTTATACCGCACCTGCGGATTCCGCTTATGCGGATTTCTCACCGCTTCTGCGGTTTCAACCAAAGACCCAAGGGCCGCATCTGCGACTATTATCTCGCAGGTGCGTTACCGCTTCTGCGGCTACACTTCCGCACCTGCAGAAACTGAAGAAACACTCGAATTTCGCTCCTGCGATGGACAGGCCGCTTCTGCGGCTCCGCACCTGCGGAACCCAAACCGCAGGTGCGGTTATGACAGGTACCAGCAGTCTTCAGCAATTCTTCAACTTCAAAAACCTTCCGTCAACCATCCGAATTCATCCCGAGGCCCCCGAGACCTCAACCGAAAACACCAATAACACCTAATACCTCATTCAAACTTGTACCAATCCTTAAACCACCTAAACAACGTCGGAAACTCGAATTAATCAATGATTTGAGCCTAAGAACTTCAAATTCCATCAAAATACATTTTCGATCAAAAACCCAACCAAAACACGTCCGAATGACCTGAAATTTTGCACACAAATCCCAAATGACACGGCGGAGCTACTGCAACTTCCGGAATTCCATTCTGGCCCTTGGATCAAGAACTCACTATCGGACCGGAAACTTCAAAAATTCAACCTTCGGCATTTCAAGCCTAAATGAGCTACGGACTTCCAAAATACATTCCGAACACGCTCCCAACCCCGAAATCACCTAACGGAGCTAACGGGACCATCAGATTTCCATTCCGAGATCGTCTTCACACTGTTCCGACTACGGACCACTTTCAACACTTAAGCTCTCATTTAGGGACTAAGTGTCCCAAAACTCTCCGAAACTCAACACCGAACGCCCTGGCAAACCAAAATAGCAGAAATGAACTTAGGGGAAGCAATTAATAGGGGATCGGGGCGTAAATTCTTAAGACGACCGGCCGGGTTGTCACAGTAAGGAAACAGGTGATGACCCTTTGGGTCGTCACATTCTCCACCTCTAAAACAACCGTTCGTCCTCGAACGGACAAAAGAAAAAAGTACCTGAGTCGGGAAAAAGATGAGGATAATGACTCCGCATATCAGACTCGGACTCCCAGGTCGATGCCTCAGGAGGCTGACCTCTCCACTGAACACGAACAGAAAGGAAACTCTTGGATCTCAACTGACGAACTTGCCGGTCTAGAATAGCCACCGGCTCCTCCTCATAAAACAAATCCTTGTCCAACTGGACAGTGCTGAAATCTAACACGTGGGCTGGATCGCCATGATACCTCCGAAGCATGGACACATGTAACACTGGATGCGCGGCTGATAAGCTCGGCGGCAAAGCAAGTCTATAAGCCACCTATCCCACTCGATCAAGGATCTCAAACGGGCCAATGAACCTAGGGCTAAGCTTGCCCTTCTTCCGAAACCTCATCACGCCCTTCATAGGCGACACTCGGAGCGATACCCGCTCACCAACCATAAATGCCACATCTCGAACCTTGTGGTCTGCATAGCTCTTTTGCCTAGACTGAGCTGAACGAAGCCTATCCTGAATGATCTTGACCTTGTCCAAGGCCTCGTGAACTAAATCTGTACCCAACAACCGAGCCTTTCCCGGCTCAAACCATCCAACCGGAGACCGACACCGCCTACCATATAAAGCCTCATAAGGAGCCACCTAGATGCTCGACTGGTAGCTGTTGTTGTAGGCAAACTCCGCTAAAGGCAAGAACTGATCCCACGAACCTCCAAAGTCAATAACACAAGCTCGGAGCATGTCCTCCAAAATCTGAATAGTCC
>NW_017682509.1:0-9761 GCF_001879085.1 Nicotiana attenuata | reverse complement strand
ATTGTTGAAACAGGATTTGAGGAACCCCCAGAAGGTACAACATTGACAGGTGATGCAGCTAAGCAATTAGATAAAAATAGACAATTGGATTATAAGGCACGTTACTATCTCACCAGCAAGGTTGAATTGCGTGTATCTAACAAATTTTTGCATGCAAAATCAACAAAGGAGGCTTGGACAATCTTGGTGAATTCACATCGAGGTTCCGCCGAAGTAAAGAAAGTCAAATTGCAAGAGCTAAGGAGACAGTACGAGTTGGCCCAAATGAAACCAACAAAATCCGTTAAAGAATTCATTAAAAGAATTATTAATATTGTCAACGGCATGAGGACCAATGGAGAAGTACTAGATGAAGATAAAGTGGTTGAAAAAATATTGCGGTCCTTGAGTATAAAATTTCACACGAAGAAGGTGGTTCTTGAGGCTACCAAAGATCTTAGCACTTTTATACTTGATGATTTAGAAGGTGAATTGGTGACATATGAGATGTCCCTGACTCAAGACACACCCGAAATAGTGGAGGAGGCGTTGCAAGCAAAGGTGAATCAACCTAAAGCAAAAGAAGAGACAAGTTATCCTAAAGAAACAAATCAAAGATACCAGAATTTCAGAGGTAGAGGTCATGGTAGAAGTAACTTTCGAGGCCGTGGTAGAGGTAATTTTTCTTATCAACAAAGAAATAGTAACAAATTTTGGAAGGAACAACAAGGTCATCAAAATTTTCAAAGACGTGATAAATCTAAGATTCAGTGTTATAATTGTGGTAAATTTGGACATTATGAAAGCGAATATTGGTCTAATAAATCTGGTAATAAAGAAGTGCATGCTAAGATGGCTGAAAATAATGGGGATAAACAAGAGACTTTATTGTTTTCTAGTTCTGGGGTTGAAGAAACTAAAGGGAATGAATGGTTTATTGATTCGGGTTGCATCAATCATATGAGTGGAAATAAGAAATTATTCACTGATCTGGACGAAATATTTTGAGGTACAGTGAGACTTGGAAATAACGCAAAGGTGCCTGCTGTTGGAAAGGGAAAAATTTGTATTGCTGTGAAAGATGGTTCTTCTAATTCTATATCAGATGTGTTTTATGTGCCGAGTCTTCATCATAATTTATTGAGCTTGGGACAACTATCAGAAAAGGGTTATGATTTGCATTTTAAGTATAGGATTGGCACAATCAGTGATGATAAATTTGGACTAATTGCAAAGTTTAACATGAACAATAGCCGTTTGTAGCCTCTTTATCTCAATAGTGATGACTTACCTTGCTTTAGTTCTATAATTGTGATGATAGTTGGTTGTGGCATCTACGTATTGGGCATTTGAATTTTGGGAGTTTGAAATTTCTTGCAAGAAAAAATTTGGTTGATGGTTTGCCTTCTATTGATTTTCCTGACAAGAAGTGTGAGTCGTGTATTTGGGAAAGAAGTACAGAGAACCTTTTCAGAAAGGCAAAGCTTGGAGAGCTAATGCACCATTGCAGTTAATTTATTCAGATTTGTGCTCAGTTGAAGTTTCTTCTAATGGTGGTAGTAAGTATTTTATTACTTTCATTAATGATTTCAGCCGAAAGACTTGGGTATATTTTTGAAACATAAATCTGATGCATGTGATATTTTTAAGAGCTTCAAAGTTTATGTGGAGAAGCAAAGTGGGAATTTTATTAAAATATTGAGGACTGATTGGGGCTCTGAATTTCTTGTTTGTGATGATTATTTGAAGAAGTATGGTATTAAGCATCAATTGATAGCTAGATATACACCTCAGCAAAATGGTGTGGCTGAAAGAAAAAATAGAACAGTGATGGACATGGTGAGATCTATGATGCATTCAAAAAATATTCCAAAGGTTTTGGGGCAGAAGCTGTTTGCTGTGCAATTTATGTACAAAATATTTGTCCTACACGGTCTAATTTTGGAAAAACTCCACAAGAGGACTGGACAGGTAAGAAACCAAATATTTCTCATCTAAAAGTATTTGGTTGTCTTGCTTATGCTCATGTTCCTGATGCTTTGAGAAAGAAATTGGATGATAAAGCTGAAAAATATACTTTTATTGAGACAAAGGGTTACAAGTTATTTAATCCAGATATAGGAAAAGTGATTATTAGCAGAGATGTTACTTTTGATGAGCAGAGTTCTTGGGATTGGTCAAAAAAGGATCCTGAACCATCTAGGTTGCAATCAATAATTCCAGTCATAGAGGAAGGAAGTTCTAGCAGACATCAAGAGGAACATGTAGTAGATACTGTTCAAGCAGAGACGTCCAGTCGCCCGCAAAGACAACACCAATTACCGGATCGTTTGCAAGATTATGTTGTTGGCGATGATAATGATTTATCCGATGAAGATATTGTAAATTTTGCCTTATTTGCAGTTTGTGATCCAGTTATTTTTGAGGAAGCTGTTAAAGATGACCAATGGGTTCATGCAATGAATGAAGAAATTCACGCTATTGAGAAAAATAATACATGGGAATTGACTACTTTACTGCCCTCAAAAAGACCAACTAGTGTCAAGTGGGTATACAAGACCAAGTTCAAACCAACTTGAGAAGTTGATCGTTTAAAGGCGAGATTAGTTGTTAAAGGATACAAGCAGAAGGCAGGTATTGATTACTTCGAAGTATTTGCACCTGTTGCTAGACTTGATACTGTTCGTATGATAATTTCTCTTTCTGCCAATAATTGCTGGAAAATTTTTCAAATGGATGTGAAATCTGCTTTCTTAAATGGTGTGCTTGAAGAAGAAGTGTATGTTGAGCAGCCTGCTGGTTATGTCAAAAGGGGTCAAGAAAATAAAGTTTATAGGCTGAAGAAGTCATTATATGGATTGAAACAAGCACCTAGAGCTTGGTACACTCCTATTGATTCTTATTTTATTGGACATGGATTTCAGAGATGTCCATATGAGCATAATTTATATATCAAATTCAAGCCTGGCGAAGATATTCTCATTGTGTGCTTATATGTGGATGATTTAATTTTTACTGGCAATAATCCTAAATTAATTTCTGAGTTTAGGGAGGCAATGATTAGCCAGTTTGAGATGACTGATCTGGGTTTAATGTCTTATTTTCTTGGCATTGAGGTATCTCAATTAGATAATGGAATATTTATCTCTCAGAAAAAATATGCTGGTGATATTCTAAAGAGATTTAATATGGATAAAGCCAAACCAATTTTGACCCCTGTTGAAGAATAATTGAAGTTGGTTAGAGATGGGACTGGTAACTTTGTCGATCCTACATATTTTAGAAAATTGGTAGGGAGTCTAAGGTACTTGACTTCTACAAGGCCTGATATTACTTATGGAGTTGGATTAATTAGGAGATTTATAGAGACTCCACGACAATCCCACTTGCAAGCAGCAAAGAGAATTTTGATATATATACAAGGTACGCAAACTGATGGTATATTTTATCCAAAGACTAATAATAGTAGTCTTGTGGGATTTACAGACAGTGATTGGGTTGGTGATACAATACAAAGAAACAGTACTTCTGGCTATGCATTTTATTTGGGTTCTGATGTGTTTTTTTGGTCTTTCAAAAAGCAACAAGTTGTTGCTTTATCAACAGCTAAAGTAGAGTACATGGCTGCAATAAGTAGTGCTACACAAGCATTGTGGTTAAGAAGAATGCTTGAATTTCTTCAACACAAGCGAGACAGTCCTACAACAATTTTTTGTGACAGCAAGTCTGCAATTGAGTTAACAAAGAATCTAGTTTTTCATGGGCGTAGCAAACACATCGATATCAAATTTTACTTTATTCGTGACTTGGTTCAAGACAAAGAGATAGTTATTGAGTATTGCAAGACTGGAGAGCAAGTTGCTGATGTTTTCACAAAGCCACTAAAATTGGAGTTATTCATCAAGTTGAAGAAGATGTTGGGCATGATCAAATTTGAAGATCTTGGTTTAAGGGAGGCTACTGGAAACTAAACCAAGATTAATTAGTATTCCTAAGTTGTCTAGAATTTGATATTTGGTAGTTTATTTAATTCATGTCTAGTTAGGTTTTATTTACCAATTTTATATTGGAATAGTGTTAGTTTGTATGAGTTCAACAAACAGTAGAGTACCTGGTCCTATATGTGGTTAAGCTGAGAATGCTAATAAAACTGTAAGTAAAGACGACAAGGGATTTTTACGTGGAAAAATCCCACACAAGGGGATCAAAAAACCACGACCTACACTTGTAGGCTTTTAACTTCACTAACGTGCAATCTCGCTATTACAAGCCACTTTGTAATAACCCTATTACAAAGACTTCAACTAACTTGTGATGCTCTCACCACAAGCCACTTTATAACTCTCATAGTTACAAAGGCTTTAAACTTATGACTAATCCTAGTCACAACATAAACTCGAAAGTTTACGGATTTTTGATTTTCCTAAGACAAAGCTTCTAAGAAAGCAATATAGGAGATACAATGAAGAACAAATAACAAGATTACAACTCAACTACGGATATACATAAACTCATTACGAAACTGATCCTTAGTGGAGTTGTCTTCTTGTTCTTGACACACCAGTGACTTCAATGCCGGATGAACACTGTTATGCTTGAGAGAATATCACTGAATGCACAAGTAAATTGTTGTGCCTTGCACCAGGTTGTTATATCACAAAAGACATCACAATGGATAGTGATGTCAATTCTTGGTACACGCTTCTTCCCAATGAGAAGTGACTGCGGCACTGTCTGCTACACAGTTACTTCTGTGCAATTGCATTCCAGCTGTATAGTTGACTTGTACTTCTGTCAGAGAACACTAAGGGACCAGGTCCCAATTGTGTTCCTCTTTTGTAACAGTTGCGAGATAGTCACTTTCTGCTGTTACGTTCCAGTTGTACAGTTGACTTGTACTTCTGTTAGAGAACTTTAAGGGACCAGGTCCCTGTTGTGTTCCTCTTTATAATGGTTGCGGATAGTCACTGACTTGTACTTCTATCGCAGAACCCTAAGGGACCAGATCACCAGGTCCCTCTTGTGTTCCTCCTTGTGGTTGTTCATTCATTTGCTGGAGATCAGACTGGACATTATTCATTTGAAATATATACCACATGGGTCAGGTTCTCTATCTGGTTCTTTACAATAAGTTTGTTAGATCATCAAAATATAAGAAGCATAAGGCAAAGACATTGAAAACCCATCAATTTCCCCCTTTTTGATGATGACAAACTTAGGCATTGATAGTATTTGATTAGAGCAAAAACAACCAGATAAGCTACCAGAAACTATGCAAGTTCCCCCTGACCGTTAGCTTTTGATTCCCCCTTAATCTCAGATCCCCCAAAAACAACCAGATAAGCTGCCAGAAACTTCACAAGTTCCCCCTGACCGTTAGCTTTTTATTCCCCCTTAATCTCAGATCCCCTTTATTTTTTCCCCTTTTGGCATCATTAAAAAGAAACACAAGCAGATAATCAGCATAAAGAAGTCTAACACAGCTAACTCATGCCACATATGTGCACACAGCATGACAGAAAAGAGAAGCCAGAGGAAAACAACATTGTACATGCAAAAAGAGGAGCTGTTTCATTAATATTAACAATGGACTGAGCAAGACAAGAGCAATAATGGTGAATTCCAGCATGCCACCACAAAAAGGCAAACAAAAAGAAAACAACAGCCACAAAATGTTAGGGCAGAAATAGCTGGACACGGATAGGATCCTAGGGAACACTAGAAGAAGGAGGCTTGGAAGAAGAGGCAGCAATGGTTTTGAGAACCAGGTCCAGTAGAGCATTTGCAGATAGTTGTTCTTCAAGTAATTGTGCCCGAAGTTTATCATTTTCCTTTGTCAGTCGGGCAACTTCTTCATTAACAGAATCAGGTCCTTTAACTGCTTGACTGAGCTGAGTTTCCAGTATGGCATTTTGAACCCTCAACCTTCTGATCTCTTCAGAAGCTGCATTTTGAGCGTTGATCAGCTGAGAAATGGTCGAGATGCTTCCACCAACTCTTTCTACGCATTCACATTCTTGTAAAGTGGTTTCAGAGAAGGTTTGCTTGCGTGTGCCCACTCTGGGATTCCCCAAGGGGACCTTGTAGAATCTGAACACCTGAGTAAGGAGAAAGCCATATGGTAGCCCATGATTCCCACCTTTAAAGTTTGCCACCTTTTGCATATG
Source organism: Nicotiana attenuata (assembly GCF_001879085.1). Taxonomy (NCBI): domain Eukaryota; kingdom Viridiplantae; phylum Streptophyta; class Magnoliopsida; order Solanales; family Solanaceae; genus Nicotiana; species Nicotiana attenuata. The sequence continues at coordinate 3,615 of NW_017682509.1, read as the reverse complement.
ATCTATCATGATTGCTGGCAGATTAATTGGGACAAACTCATCAAGTGCTTCCATTAAGACCATATCCGATTTTGTAGCAATAGACTGCCTCTCAGAACGAGGTAAGAGCACCTTATTGACCAGTTCAAAGAGAAGCTGGTACTCAGGAAGTAACACCTTCTTATGCACCTGTTCCCCCTGTTGAATAGCTTGCTCTTTCAAGATGGCTTTCCTAAAGTTTATACCACAGACACGACTGAGGACATTCCTTCACATGGAATTTTGAGAACCTTTCCTAATGCTGAAGCGTCGAGTACAATGTCTACTTCATTTACTAGCGCACAAATGTGATCCCCCTCAACGGTGAAGAGAGATGCGTAGAAAGTTTGCACCGCATCTTCGTATACCAGAGGCATGCTCTCTTCAAACAAGTGTTCCCATTGTTGAAATTCCACAATCTCCAGAATTTGTCTCATACCGGCCATCTCTGAAATTGCTGGGTCAAATGTACGACCCCACAAGACTTTCTGAGTTCTTAATCTCTGCTGCCAAAGACCACTATCACCGGGCATGGTCCTGAGAGCACCAGGTTATCTAACAGTTTCCCGTGTTCGTTTGCTATATCCTTCAACAGACATTCCTTTCCAACTTACTAACCCCACAGTATCATCTTCAGACATGGCTTGCTCAACTTGACTCTTTTTAGACTTGCCGCTGCCCTTCACGGATGCACCATTTTGTTTCTCAATAGTTTCATCGGAAGATTTGTCCACAGACTTTTGAGCTTTCATAGATTGTTGCACTAAGGAACCAGTTTCCTTTGGAGCATTTTTGTCAATCCCACTTACTGGTACACTCTTGTCAGTAGCAAATTCCCTTTGATTCATCATCCTCTTTTTCATTGTCTTGACACTCCTCCTACTTTTCTGCAATATAGACTCAAAACCTTCTTGCTGCTGTGACCTGATAGTGGGTGCCTTGGGGGAGGATTCTAAGAGCTTAGGGTGATCAGGAGATGCAGAAGTAGGTTTACCTGGAAGAGAATCAGGTGCTTCAGCAGGTATTTCTGGGAGTGTCTTTGAGCCAAAGACCCGAGGAGTACTACGGTTCTTACATCGCCTAGGAATGGAGTTTCTTCCCCCTGATACTCAGATGAGAGATATGCTCCTTCATTTATCAGACTCTCAGCAGCGATAGCCATGATGTTATGCGCTGATTCCTTTTCTGGTGACTCTATGAGTGTCACCAAGTCCAACATTGAGGAGTTCAGATATTGATCAGGATCGTCCTCAGAGACTTCTGATACTTGAGAGGTAAAGCTCCTGAGTGTTCTTTGATGAGATCAGAGGAGTGACTAGACATAGGGTTTTCAATATGTGGAAGGGAAACAGGGTTTGTCAGAAAAGGAAACACTATAGGAAAAGAGGAGGAACCAGGTGTGAATACAGTAGTATTGGAAGGAGTGAAATAGTGAATCTCTGGGGATGATTTTAAGGATGATAGGGAAGTGGGAGTGGTGTTAATGGTGGGAGAAGGAGGCGATCGTTCGATTGCCATTATAGGAGTATTTCGAAGATAAGTAGAGTGAGAGAGAGAGATGAAGAGAGGTTCACAACTATACCGAAGAGATGAAGATTCATGACTTGCTGTGTGGGAGAAGGAAAGTTTTATTGAAAAAGGACTAATGATGAGAAGAGGAGAAACTGGTTCTAAATAGTTCTGAAAACAACGGTAGGTTTGTGGGAAAACGTTATCGTGCAGAGGGGATGAAAGGATTTAAAAGACAAGACATGTCATGCAGACTTTGAAAAGTTGGATGATGTGGCAGTTGAGTTAATTATGTTAACATTTTGAGACGGCATGCAGAGAAAAACACATTACTACTAACCTGTGGTACATGAACCTGATGCCCGAACAATTTTTTGAAAAAGGTTTTGGCAGCTCTTCTTTCGCAATTCATAACTGTACCTTTAGCTTCTATGATCATCATGCGTGTTTACCTGCAACGGTATCGATGTGAGTTAGGCTTGGTCAGAAAACACTTTAGCTAATTTTACCTGAAGGTGTTTCGCATATCCAACTGATGGTGAATCAGGTTCCCCATTGGACTCTCATGACCCCATCTTCACCTTGTTTCTTCCAGAATATTCCCTACTCAAGGCCTTGGTGAAGATATTTGGAATTTGGTCTTCTGTTCTGAAATATTCTGCTTCAGTTATTTACGAAGCCATTGGGTTTTGCTTCCTTGTGCCCAAAGAGATGAGACATGATCATGACAAGTGAACCATTCCATAAGTGCCCTTTTCTGTACACAAGCTAACCTGCATAGTCAATCATTAGCATACTAAATAAGGTTAAGTTGTCACCTGCGGGGTGATACAGGACCAGGTCCTGGGTTCCCTTAAGATAACTCAAGACTTCTTTTGACAGCCTTCAAGTGTGATTCTTTGGGACTTGAGTTTGGATTCTATTCTCGAGGGGAAATACAGAAGGGACTGGGAAGGAAAACACAAATTTCTGATTTCTTATTTCAGTTCAGAATGAAGGGGAGTGATTGTGTTATCAGGTGGATGGGAGATTTTGAGTTTCCAGTTTGAAACTGAGGTTTGCTTGGTAGAGGAGCTTGGTAGGTTGATTGGATTTTCCTGCACTCCTTGTTCTGTTACTTGTGGAGTGTCTTGCACTGCATCTTTATTCTTTCTTCAGCCTCAGTGATAGCACTTTCAGTACCAGGTTCCCTGTGAGAAGCGAAAGAGGATGTTGCATTGTCTTTCACCTTTCTCCTTCATCTTACACATTATATCAACCTTCCCAATTGAAACCTCGGATGTTTCCCGGGTATCGGAGATGGTTCATTTTAATGATCATCACTATTTCCTTCTTCTTTAGAGGAAGGTTTTCGTTGAATAGCATATGAACACTCCCTTCACCCAGTGTGCCCTTTTTATTGTAGANGCATAAACGCTGATGGGCATTGGTTAGCCCAAAAGACAACACGAGAAACTCATAATCATCATAGCTGTTCTAAATGCCGTCTTCAGAATGTTTGAATCCTGGATCTTCAACTAATGATATCCCGACCTCAAATCAATCTTCGAGAATACTCTAGAACCCTGAAGCTGATCAAATAAGTCATAAATGCACGGTAGTGGGTACTTGTTCTTAATTGTAATTTTGTTCAACTGCCTATAGTCAATACACATCCTTATAGTACCATCTTTCTTCCTCACGAATAGAACCATTGCACCCCAAGGTGACACACTAGACCTGTTGAAGACCTTATCAAGTAATTACTACAATTGTTCCTTCAAAGCCTTCAACTTTATAGGTGCCATGTGGTACGATGAAATGGAGATGGGCTGAGTGCCTGGTACCAAGTCATTACCAAATCAATGTCCATGTCGGGTGGCAGACCTGGTAGGTCTACTGGAAATACATCTGGGAAGTCTCAAATAATATGGTAATTTCCTGGCTGACTAGTTACGTTTCCCCTGAAATAGAAAAAAGTGTGCAGTACTTTGAAAGTGCTCAAAGTATTTGGACTCAGCTCCAAGCTAGACATGGGACTGCAAATAGGGCAAAGATTTTTTAACTTAAATGAGAATTAGCCTATACTTCCCAGGGAGCACGGGACAT
>NW_017682508.1:0-9762 GCF_001879085.1 Nicotiana attenuata | reverse complement strand
GTGGAAGGAATTCAAGGAATTACGCTTCAAGTTTAATCAATGTCTCACGATAAGAATTCAAGAATTTGGAATTTCCTAAAGGTTCTGCAGCCTCTCGAGGATAAGTACAGACGTCTCCGTACCGATCCGCGAGACTCTACTAAAGCTGCTCATGACTCGTGAGACCTATGTAACCTAGGTTCTGATACCAACTTGTCACGACCCTAAAACTGACCCGGTCGTGATGGCGCCTATCGTGAAACTAGGCCAGCCGACGAAATTCCCAAATCAAACCATTATTCTATAAAAGTCATTTTTAAGCCATAAATTGACAAGAAATCTCATAACATAAGTCTAAATAACTAGTGCGGAATAAATACACAAACCCGACATCGGGGTGTCACTAGTCATGAGCATCTACTACCACTGTCTGACACATAAGACCAACATGGCCGGGAAAATCAATGAATATAACTAAGGAAGAATGTAGAGGGAGGAAAGCAGGGCTGCGATTGCCAGGCAGCTACCTTGCTAACTCCGATGAACCTGCCACTAAGTAATCAACACCCGCTACCGGGTTCAGAAATACCTGAATCTGCACACAAGGTGCAGGGAGTAATGTGAGTACGCCAACTCAGTAAGTAATAAGAATAAATAAAGACTGAGCAGTAAGAAAACACATAATCCATGTCATAACACCACAGTAGAGTACAGGATGTTTTCCAAAACGAGTATATAAATCAAGTCGTCTCGTTAAAATAAAATTTACAGTAAAAAATCCTTTTGAAAACCGTCTTTACTACAAACTTTTTCTAAATATTTAAAGTGATAAAATAAGTGAAAAACAGTGAATCAGACCCNTATAATAACAACAAGCCACCTAGTGGCATATATCAATCAGGCCCTCATCTTCACAATATCATGAATCAGTAACAACCTGCTGCGGCGTACAGCCCGATCCCATAATATCCTCACAACACAGGCCCTCGGCCTCACTCAGTCAGAAATCTCTCAAGCCACTCGGGCTAACAGTAAAATAGGATGCTCAGCCCAAAATATCATTTAAAGTATCAAAACGGAGTAAATACAACTGAGTTATGAAATCAGTAAAATACAGCATGACTGAGTACAAATATTAAGTCAAAAACAGCGAGGAATAGTAGTAAAAAGCCCCTAAGGGTCCAAATAGTTGGCGCAAGGCCCAAATATGGCATTCAGCCCCAAAACATAGTAATACTTTCCAAAACACAATAGTATCAAATAGTTTTCAATCAAATACGCGACTAATAGTCGTACGGGGCTGACCAAGTCACAATCCTCAACGGTGCACGACCCCACGCTTGTCATCTAGCGTGTGCGTCACCTCAAAGTAGCACAACGATGTGAATCCAGGGTTTCATACCCTCAGGACTAGATTTACACTCATTACTTGCCTCAATCCGAACAAAAATCCTACTCCGCAATGCCTTTGCCTCTCAAATCGGCCTCCAAACGTCCCGAATCTAGTCACAATTAACTCAATTCCTTCAATACATACTATAGGAATTAATTCTATATGAAAATACTAATTTTCCAACAAAATCCGAAATTAACCCGAAAATTGGCCGTGGGGCCCACATCTCGGAATCCGATGAAACTTACAAATTCTGACTACCTATTCAATTACGAGTTCAACCATACCAATTTTACTCAAATCGACTCCAGATCGATGTTTAAATCTCAAAAATATATTTTTATGGAATTTTAGAAAATTCCTCCATTTCTCTTGAAATATCAATAATCTAATGCCAAAAATGAAGACTAATTCATGGAATTTAATCACAAGGGAGTGAAGAACACTTACCCCAAGTTTTGTGGCGATCTTTGTCTCTGAAAATCGCCCAAATCGAGCTCCACAGCTCCAAATGTGTAAAAGTGGCTGAAACCCCCGTTTTATAGAGTTTAACTATTCGAGCGCCACAGATGGTGTCGGGCGCTGCCAGTGGCGCTGGTTCCAGTAGCCAAAAATAATCCTGGCGCCAGGGATAGCGCCCCGCGCTACCCTGGGCGCTGGCAATGGGAAATTATTTTTTCCGACACGAAAATGGGCATAACTCTCTCATACGATGTCCAATTCGATGATTCTTTTTGCTATGGATCCGAAATTTCAATACGGATCTAATGCTTCAATCAAACTGAATTTGGAGCTCATTAGCTTAATTTGATACCACTTATTCTTGATGAAACACGTCGAAACATTCTAAATCACATTCTGTTAACCATTCGAAATCCACCCTCGGCCCTCGGGACTTCAACCAATTATACCAACAAGACCTAAAACTTCATACCAACTTAGTTGATGTCTCAAATCACATCAAACAACAATAAAACACAAATCACACCTATATTCAAGCTTCACGGAAAATAACGAATTCCAACTTCTACATTCAATGCCGAAACCTATCAAATCAATCCGAAATGACTTCAAATTTTACACACAAGTCATAAATGACATAACGAAGCTATTCCAATTTCCGAAATTGAATTTGGACCCCGATACAAAAAGTCAACTCTCGGTCAAACTTATATTTCCATTTTTCCAACTTTTGTCAAAGTGCTTCAATTTATTCTACGGACTTCGAAATAAATATCCGGACACACTACTAAGTTCGAAATCATCATATGGAGATATTGGAACCGTAAAAACTCCATTCCGGAGTCGTTTGTACAAAAGTCAATATCATGTCAACCCTTAAACTTAAGCTTTGAACTTTAAATTTCATTCTTCCCAACTAACTCCAAAATAACTGAAAATCAAAACCGACAATTCACACAAGTCATAATACATCGTATGAAGCTATTCAAGACTTCAAACAGTAGAAAGGAGCGTAAATGCCCGAAACGACTGGTTGGGTGGTTATACATGTTCTTCTGTGGTGGATGTAGTCATTTCAGGTTTTGGTTTGACAATACATTTGATATGCGTATAATGAAAATTCTTGAAGGATTTAAATTGTTCTGAAGCCTATTAAGGTTGTCAAAAAATTTATTAAATAAAGCTTCAACAAATCCTTATGCGGATTAGAGCAAGCATGGCGTGCATGATTTATTTTTGTGTCTGTTGCAGTTGGTGCACTATGTGTCTTGCTAGAACCATGAGTATAACAATATGCTCGCGAGATCTAGTTTTATTCCTATATGAAGATATTGGAATACTATTAGTACTATATTGCAAAAGGAATCCTTGATACAGATTTGTTTATTCTAACAAATATTGTCAAGGTTTTGTTATTTATGCAAATGCAGGCATTTTTTGAAGTCCGTTCTTCAAACAATCTATTTGTATGTGAGGTATTGCCATATTATCATTTCACAAGGTTGTCAATAGTTGATACTTATTCAAGTCATGTCAATATACTAGCAACTGATGAAGCAAGTGACTCAACACACTACAGATGTGTGACTTTTCTTTGAAGAGAAGATTTCAATAATAGTGAAGACACTGATGTTTGCTTATCTCAATTGAAAGAAGGATATATTGAAGGAGACAGAATAAATCATATATTTCATCAAAGTTCTTTGTCAGACACAATCATCAACAGAATGATGAAATAGATGTTCAACAAATTTGTTCAAGTGATAATTTGGCGGAATAATTCGCTAAGGCATTAACTATCTCAACATTATAGAAGTTGTTTACAAGCTTGGAATTCGTCGTCTCCGAAAAATAAAGTGATGTTTTCTTCAGGGGGAGACAAATACGCACTATACTCTTTTTCCCTTGGTTAAGTTTTTATCCCACTGGGTTTTCCTGGCAAGGTTTTTAATGAGGCAGCGAGTAATGTGTATTACAAGATATGTGTACTCTTTTTCTTCACTAGGATTTTTCTCCCACTGGATTTTTTCCTAGTAAGGTTTTAACGAGGCACATTATCTATGGACATCCAAGGGGGAGTGTTATGAAACATTATATTATGGTGGATGTCCATAACTCCTAAATGAATAACACCCACTACTCTTCTCCATTAACCTCCCACTACTTCTTACCATTATGGTTGTAACTCTCATACCTCCATAACCTCACCATCATCTTCTTCCATGATCTCAAATGTTTAATGTCATGTTTATGACATTCTTTTGTATACCTCTATATAATACTATAAATAGAGGATGAGAAATGATATTGTATATACTTGGAAACCCCCTGATGAAATAAGAATCTCTCATCTCTTTCTCTCTACATTCTTGTCTATTTTCTTGTTTTATATTATTACTTTGAGCTTAGTTTCTTAACATAAATAAATTTTTTTTGTATAGGTACATGTGGATAACCTTTTTAACTCCACCTGAACAATCCTTTAAAAGTCCCAATAAATAATGCTAAAATCTCTGTAATTTGATTCATTCAAGTATGCCAAGATTCATCGAAATCACTTATATAATAAAATTCAATACGCATGTGAAAGTTATCCAATATTTCAAAATCAAACGTTTAAAACCTTTTGTATTGATAAAATGTTATGCAATAGTAAGGGGTTGAGTTTTTTTTTTTTAAAATACAAAAGTTATTTGATTAACTGACCAAATCAATTTAAATTGAAGAGAAATAACCAAAAGACAAAATGAAGCTAAAAAGACGGGAAATTCCTCAACTGGAACCACAGTCTTCTAAAAGATGCGTAATCTGTGGCTCTAGCTTTTTTACTTTAATTTTTTTTCCACTTGAAAGTTTTAACAATTGTTAAAAAAAAAAATGTCACATTGATATGTGTAGAATAATGCGGTAGATGTAATAAACAATAAAAGTAGAAGAACACTATCGTAGAGAAAGAGTAATTCTTATTGAATTTTGGGATGATTTACAATGGGGTAAGACCCCTCTATTTATAGGGGAAAAATAACTTAGCAACAAAGTAAAACTCTTTAAAAGATAGACATTCACTCTAATTACAATTCTATTCATAACACTCCCCCTTGAATGTCTAATCAATAAGTAATGTGTCTCGTTAAAACCTTAACTAAAATAAAATCCAATGGAAAAAAAATCTAGTAAAGGAAAAATAGTACACATATCTAACAATACGCCTTTTAGTTGCCTCGTTAAAAATCTTGCAAGAAAAATCCGGTGGGACAAAACCTTGTAAGGAAAAAAGAGTGCAACGCGTATTAAACTCCCCTGATGAGAGCATCATTTCACATCCTTGAGCCTTCGCATCCCAATCTTGTGTACTAGCTTCTTGAAGGTTGACGCCGGTAGAGATTTTATGAACAAATCAATCATATTATCACTTGAACGTATTTGTTGCACATTAATATCACCATTCTTTTGAAGATCATGTGTGAAAAATAACTTTGGTGAAATGCGCTTTGTCCTATCTCCTTTTTTGAATCCTCCTTTCAATTGGGCTATGCATGTTGCATTGTCTTCATATAAAATCGTGGGTAGTTTGTCACATTTCAAACCACATTTGTCTCGAATAAGATGTATTATAGACCTCAACCACACACATTCTCGACTTGCTTCATGAATAGCAATTATCTCAACATGATTGGATGAAGTAGCCACAATTGATTGCTTAGTCGATCGCCAAGATATGGCAGTGCCTCCACAGGTAAACACATAACTTAGATCGAGCCTTGTGGGTTAAATACATAGCATCAGCATAACCAACAAGATCGGTACTGCAAGTATTGCCATAAAATAAGCCCATACTGGTAGTCCCTTTTAGATACCGCAATATGTGTTCCATTCCAATGTCTCCTTGTGGGAGCAGAGTTATATCTTGCTAGGACATTAACTGGAAAAGTTATGTCAGGCCTTGTAGTATTAGCAAGATACATTAGTGCACCAACTCCACTAAGAAATGGTACTTCAGGACCAAGTAGCTCTTCATTCTCTTCTTGAGGTCGGAATGGATCCTTATTCATAGCAAGTGATCGAACAACCATCGGAGTACTTAATGGATGTGCTCCATCCATGTAAAACCGTTTCAATACCTTTTTTATGTAGGCAGATTGATGAACAAAAATTCCGTTTGCCAAATGTTCAATTTGCAAACCAAGACATAATTTTATCTTTCCGAGATCTTTCATCTCGAATTCCTTCTTTAAATAATCAATTGCCTTTTGGAGTTCTATAGGAGTTCCAATAAGGTTTATGTCATCAATATATACGGCAAGTACAACAAATTTCGATGTTATTTTCTTTATAAAAATACATGGACAAATGGTATCATTTATATAATATTTCTTTAATAAATACTCACTAAGACGATTATACCACATTCGTCCTGATTGCTTTAGACCATACAAAGATCTTTGCAATTTGATTGAAAATATTTCCCGGGACTTTGAATTATGTGTGTTAGGCATTTTAAATCCATCGGGAATTTTCATGTATATCTCATTATCAAGTGAGCCATAAAGGTAGGCGGTAACCACATCCATTAAATGCATGTCAAGCTTTTCATGGACAGTAAAACTAATGAGATAATGAAACGTTATAGCATCCATAACGGGTGAATATGTCTCTTCATAATCGACACCAGGCCTTTGTGAAAATCCTTGTGCAACAAGGCGTGCTTTATATCTTTGTACCTCATTTTTCTCATTCCTCTTGCGTACAAAGACTCATTTATAGCCAACAGGCTTAACACCATTAGGTGTTTGGACTACAGGCCCAAAAACTTCACGTTTTGCAAGTGAATTCAACTCCGATTGGATTTCTTCTTGCCATTTTGGCCAATCACGTCTTTGTCGACATTCTCCAACAGATTGAGGTTCAAGATCCTCACTATCTTGCATAATGCTAGATGCAACATTATATGCAAAGACATAATCCACCCCTATATCCAATCGATTCAAATTTGTCTCAATATTGATTGGATTTATTGATAGTTCCTTATTTTCTTGCGTATCAGGCTCAGTGATTTCCTCATGAATCTCAGGATTGGTTAAATCGTGGATTTCTTTAGGAGACTCTTTCGTAGTCATCTTGATCATTTATTTTCCTCTTTCTAGGATTTCAATCCTTAGAATCTAATGGTCTGGCACGTTTTAGGCGTGCTTTTGACTCATTAGCTATGACACTAGAAGATTGTCCAACAGGGACATCAATACAGATTGGAACATTCTCTGCAGGGATGTGTGATTTTGTTATCCTTTTCAGATCCGTAAATGCATCTTGATCATTCCCACAAAATTTCCCGTTTGGTTTTACCATTTTCTCCCCCAATTTTGGGGAAAGTGTCTCATCGAATCGACAGTCTGCAAATCGTGTAGTGAACAAATGCCCTCATTAATGTTTTGAGGTAGAGAATAATGGAGGGCGATTCAAACCCAACATATATTCCTAACCTTCTTTGGGGGCCCGTTTTGGTGCGATTTGGCGGTGCTACAGGCACATATACTGCGCATCCAAAAATTCTTAAATGGGATATATTAGGTTCATGACCCAAAACTAATTGCAACGGGGAATATTTATGATAATTTGTCGGTCTAAGACGAACTAGCATTGATGCATGCAAAATGACGTGAGCCCAAACAGAAGTGGGAAACCTCATTTTCATGAGTAACGGTCTTGCTATCAATTGCAGGCGTTTAATTAAAGACTCTGCAAGGCCATTTTGAGTGTGAACATGAGCTACAGGATGTTTCACTTTTATCCCAATTGATAAGCTATAATCATTAAATGCTTGGGATGAAAACTCAGCTGCATTATCAAGTCTAATAGACTTAATTGGATTATCGGGAAATTGCGCCCGTAATCGAATTATTTATACCATTAATTTTGCCAACGCGAGGTTGCGAGATGACAATAGGTACACATGAAACCATCTAGAAGATGCATCTATTGAGACCATAAAATATCTAAACGACCCACTAGGCGGGTGAATAGGTCCACAAATGTCCCCTTGTATACGTTCCAAAAAAACGCAGGGGACTCAATCCCAACCTTTGTATGATGGTCTAATAATTAACTTGCCTTGATACAAGAAGTGCAAGAAAATTCATTATTTAAAAGAATCTTTAAATACTTTAATGGATGCCCATTTGAGTTTTCTATAATCCATCTCATCATAATTGATCCAGGATGTCCCAATCGATCATGCCAAAATATAAAAGTATTGGAATCGGTTACCTTTTGGTTTACAATAAAATATTCCTCAATTGCACTAATTCTTGTCCGATACAGGCCACAAGATAAAGATGGGAACTTCTCAATAAACCTCTTTTGGCCAGAGATATTCTTGGTAATGATGAGATATTCAAGATTATTCTCATCTATTGTCTCAATATGATATCCATTTCGGCGGATATCTTTAAAACTCAACAAGTTCCTTTTGGACTTGGAGGAGAACATTGCATTATCTATGATAAGTATTGTTCCCTTGGGCTGAGTTATAGCAGCTCTTCCAGAGTCTTCAATTAAATTACCACTACCAGAAATTGTAGTAACATCTGCCTTACACATACTTAAATGAGAAATATTTCTTCTCTTTGAATATTGTATGTGTCGTACATGAATCAATCTAACAAATATTTTTACAATTGAACTTTGACCCAAGTTTGTTTTGTGAGATATCCATATTTGCTTCCCATGGTTTGACATACAAAAGAAATATACGAATAAATTTTGTATTTTTAGACATAAAGAAAAAGAGACAAAGTGAAGTCAATAACTCAATAATGACTTATTCAATAAGTGTGATGATAATTTTCCGTAAGACACAATCTTTGATTGAACAACTTAATTAGAAAATAAATATTGAATTTTAATAAAAAGTTCGTATAGTGTCAGTTGATTTAAAAGCTTTAGCAAATATTTTCACGCTAGTCTGTAAGACACTTTTTCGTTTGCAAGTTTTCGTCCTAGTTTTTGTAAATTTTTTCACGATTCTCAACTCCTAACATAAATTACTCCTAACATAAATTACAACTTATACTGACTATAAATTTCTACCATTCTCAAACTTTATTCAATGACAGATTATACTAATTTGACATACTAATTAAAACTACAACTCATGTAAACTACGATAATTACATGATGTTTATTCACTAACTAATACGAAAAAGCAAAATAAAATAAAATCAAACTACTCAATCTTCTTTAACCACAAATCCATCACCGATCAAGTGGTCTATTTTTCCGTCAAGGCGCTCAAAGAAGTCTGCCACATCTATGTGGGTGATGTCAAATTCATTGTCATAGACAAAATTAGCTTCAGGGCCTTTATTCTTTAGAGATGCTTGATAAAGCTCAACCAAATGTCTTGGTGTACGATAAATATTTGCCCAATGCCCTTTTCCACCGCAACGACAACATTCAGTTTCTGAACCATTTGCCTTTGGCTTCTTATCTTTCCCTTTCCACTTTTGGTGGTTATTTTTATTTGGGGGGTGATTAACACTAGGAAAATTTCTTCCTTGTCTACGGCCACGGCACGACCACGACCACGAATAGGGCCACAGCCTTTTCCACGCTTAGCATAATGGGAATATGTCACGACCCCAAAACCAACCCGGTCGTGATGGCGCCTATCGTGAAGCTAGGCTAGCCAACTTATTTCCCGAATACTCCATATTTCATTTAAAACATAAGTAAAACCAGGTTTTTAACATAAATCCGATAGAAGATATAAAATAAAGATCAAAACGAAGTGGAAAATACAAGCCCGACCTCGGGTGTCACTAGTCATGAGAAAAATACTACAATGGTTCGAAATAAGACAAGACTAACATAGTCTGAGAATAGCCAACAATACACTAAAAGGAAGATAAGGAAGGAGTTTCTGCATTGAC
>NW_017682507.1:0-9767 GCF_001879085.1 Nicotiana attenuata | reverse complement strand
AACTTTGGACTTTTATTTTGATGGGACCGAACCGTGAGGCTGCCTACGTATCCTTAAAATGAATCAGGTCGAACGTAGTTCAAGACATAAAAGTTGCTTTGTTTTGTTACTTTTCTTTCTTTTTTTTTTCTTTTCTTCCCCTTTTCCTTCTTTTTTTTCTTTTTCTCTTTTTTTTTTCTTTTTTCTTTTTTTTCTTCTTTTTTTCTCTTTTTCTTTTTCCTTCTTTTCTTCCTTTTCTCTATCCTTAAGCTCTACTTCCGATTCCAAAAGAGGGGTATGAAAGAAAATCAATAATGCTCAAAAGGGGTAACAACGGATTAAAGTGTTTGGGTAGTAGAATAAAATGCCTTCGTCATTCCAATCTTTGAAAAATGCCAGATACAAACAACGCACTTGAAGACAAACCAAAGAAATCATACATAATACCTCTTGACTGCATCAGAATTAATAGCCATATCTACACATTTACCTTCTATATCTGTTAAATACAAAGCACCATTGGGCAACACTCTCGTTACAATGAACGGCCCCTGCCAGTTTGGGGCGAACTTACCTTTAGCTTCAGCTTGATGTGGCAGGATGCGTTTCAAAACCTGCTGACCCACTTCAAATTTCCGGGGGCGCACCTTCTTGTTGTATGCTCTTGCCATTCTCTTTTGATACAACTGACCGTGACATACTGCCGCCAGTCTTTTCTCATCAATCATACTTAATTGCTCCAATCGGGTTATCATTATCAATTTTAGGTTCAGCGACAATCTGAAGGGATGGAATCTCAACCTCTGCAGGTATAAATGCTTCAGTCCCATATACCAACGAATAAGGAGTTGCACTTACCGAAGTACGAACAGTAGTGCGATAACCCAGCAAAGCAAAAGGCAACTTCTCATGCCACTGCCTAGAACCTTGCATCATCTTTCGAAGTATCTTCTTTATGTTCTTGTTGGCCGCCTCAACGGCTCCATTTGCCTTGGGGCGATATGGGGTGGAATTTCGATGCATAATCTTGAACTGTTGGAGTACTTCTTTCATCAGATGGCTGTTGAGATTTGTAGCATTATCTGTGATGATTACCTTGGGGATTCCGAGCCGGCAGATAAGATTTGAATGAACAAAATTCACCACTGCTTTCTTGGTCACCAACTTAAAAGTTACAAATTCGACCCACTTTGTGAAATAATCAATGGCTACCAGAATAAACCTATGCCTGTTCGACGCTGTCGGTTCAATTGGTCCAATGACATCCATGCCCCAAGCAACAAAGGGCCAAGGTACGGACATTGTATGCAACTCGGATGGCGGAGAATGAATCAAATCACCGTGTACCTGGCATTGATGACACTTGAGCACAAAGCTGATGCAATCTCGTTCCATGGTGAGCCAATAATACCCTGCTCGAAGAATTTTCTTTTCCAAAACATACCCACTCATATGCGGCCCACACACTCCGGAATGCACTTCGGTCATGATAGTCGTGGCTTGTTTAGCATCTATACACCTCAAAAGTCCAAGATCTGGAGTTATTTTGTACAAAACTCCCCCACTTAAGAAAAAAACACTAGCCAAGCGTCTAATCGTTCTCTTCCGATAACCTATGGCCTGTACTGGGCATACCCCCGACTTGATGTACTCCATGATATCGTGGAACCAAGGTTCACCATCAAGTTCCTCTTCCACCACGTTAAAATAAGCACGCTGATGACGAACTTGAATATGCAAAGGGTCAATATAAGCCTTATCTGGATGGTGTAACATTGATGGCAGAGTAGCCAAGGCGTCAGCAACCTCATTATGGATCCTAGGAATATGCCTGAACTCTATTGATCTGAATCATTGACAAAGATCCTGCAGACATTGTCGATACGGTATGAGCTTCAAATCTCGAGTCTCCCATTCTCCCTAAATCTGGTGCACCAACAGATCTGAATCTCCTAAAACTAGTACTTCCTGGACTCCCATGTCTACAGCTAAACTCAAACCCAAAATGCACGCCTCGTACTCAGCCATGTTGTTGGTAAAATAGAAACGAAGCTGGGATGTGACAGGGTAGTGGTGCCCTGTTTCAGAAATGAGCACAGCTCCTATTCCAACACCTTTCATGTTAGCGGCCCCATCAAAGAAAAGTTTCCAACCTGGCTTTTCATCCTGCTCAGCCTCGTCAATATGCATCACCTCTTCATCAGGAAAGTAAGTCTTCAAAGGCTCATATTCTTCATCCACCGGGTTCTCGGCCAAGTGATCGGCTAAAGCTTGGGCTTTCATCGCAGTCCGAGTCACATAGACGATGTCAAACTCTGTGAGCAAAATCTGCCACTTTGCAAGTCTTCCTGTGGGCATAGCTTCTGAAAGATATACTTTAGAGGATCCATGCGAGAAATGAGATAAGTAGTGTAGGACAACAGATAATGCTTCAACTTTTGTGCCACCCACGTCAAAGCACAACACATCCTTTCAAGGAGGGTATACTTGACCTCATAAGAAGTGAACTTCTTGCTGAGATAATAAATAGCTTGCTCCTTCTTGCCAGTGATATCATGTTGGCCGAACACACAACCAAACGAATTATCTAGGACTGTCATATAAAGAATTAAAGGCCTCCCGGGCTTCGACGGGACTAGCACAGGTGGGTTTGACAAGTACATCTTGATCTTGTCGAATGCCTCCTGACACTCATCAGTCCATTTGACCGCAGCATCCTTCTTAAGCAACTTAAAGATGGGCTCACAAGTTGTCGTGAGTTGATCGATAAACCTGCTGATGTAGTTTAAACGTCCGAGCAAACTCATCACCTCAGTTTTGTTCTTTGGCGGCGGCAATTCCTGGATGGCCTTAATCTTTGACGGATCCAACTCGATACCTCGCCGACTGACTATGAACCCCAACAACTTCCCCGATGGGACACCAAATGCACATTTTGTAGGGTTGAGCTTAAGATTGTACCTGCGGAGCCTCTGGAAAAACTTTCTCAAGTCTCCAACATGGTCTGACTGCTTCCTGGACTTTATGATCACGCCATCTACGTAGACCTCAATCTCCTTGCGTATCATGTCATGAAATATGGTAGTCATTGCCCTCATATAAGTTGCCCCAGCGTTTTTCAAACCAAATGGCATTACCCGGTAGCAATATGTTCCCCATGGCGTGATGAATGTTGTCTTTTCCGCATCTTCCTCATCCATTAAGATCTGATGATATCCTGCATAGGAATTCACAAAAGAACCGATCTCGTGCTTGGCACAATTATCAATCAAAATGTGGATATTTGGAAATAGGAAGTTATCCTTCGGACTTGCTTTGTTGAGATCACGGTAATCAACACACACCTTGGTCTTACCATCTTTCTTTGGCACAGGCACAACATTAGCTAACCAAGTGGGATACCGCGTGACTCGAATAACCTTCACATCAAGCTGATTTGTGACTTCTTCTTTGATCTTCACACTCATGTCAGTTTTGAACTTCCTTAACTTTTGCTTGACGGGAGGGAATGCTGGATGAGTTGGCAATTTGTGAACTACCAGGTCAGTACTCAAACCCAGCATGTCATCATATGACCATGCAAAAATATCTTTATATTCAAATAGTACTTTGATTATTTCTTCCTTGATTTGGGGTTCCAGGTGTATGCTTATCTTGGTTTCTCTGACATTATCTAGATCTCCTAAATTGATTACTTCAGTTTCATTCAAATTAGGCTTGGGTTTCTCTTCAAAGTGATTTAGTTCTTTACTAATTTCCTCAAGTGCCTCCTCCTCATCGTATGTTGTTTCATCATCACACTCTACTTCTTGGATTATTATTTCAGAGTTAGATTGACTTTTCAGACTCGGCCGAAAATTCCTCATGCATGTCATGTCATTGAAACTAGCATAAAAAGAACTGTACAAAGAAAAAAAACAAAAATGACACTATCAGGAGTAATGGAAAAGGGAAATTGCATTTCATTGAAAATAAAGGATAGAAGGGTTTGTACATCAAAACAAGCGAAAAATAAAAATCTGGATTACAACCCTGGAATAACCCAGACAGAAAGAAAAACAAAGCAAACTACAAAAACTCCTTCCGAGTAAGGAGAGGAGTAGCCTTCCAATTGTTAAGCTTCACTTTTGGCCCGACGAACTGCACATCCACTTTGCTGGAACCTTATCCAATTTCCACCATGTTCACCTCATCAAATAACCTATGGAACCTTTCAATTAATTCTTCATCAACGTCGACCACAGGCTTTGGGACTGCTGACACTGGGCGTTTCACGACCTCTGGCTTGACAAAGGACCTGGAGAGGCGTGGGATAGGCTTCGGGAGTGACCATGCCTTCTTTTTTGACCTTTTAGCCCTTTTCACATCGTCCCCTGTGGGTTTGAATCCTAGACCAAACATACCCAAATTTTCAGGTAGAGACACTGGTTGCACGATGCCTTGTAAATATGCGCCCAGACCTTTGCCCGGTATAAAACCACTCTTCAGCATTTCAGATGCCACCATGACAGATGCGGAGGCTAACTTTGGACCTGGAATACATTCCCCCTCTGGAACCTTGTCAACTGGCACTATTTCGGAAACTTGGTAGACCCAAGGCCCCTTATCATCTTCGACCTCAATAAACGGGACGAAAGTATCATTGTAAGCACACAAGTTCTCATCACCATGCACGACGATCTCCTGTCTGTCCCACTCGAAATTTACCATCTGGTGCAAGGAAGAAGGGACTGCTTTGGCAACGTGTATCCAGGGCCTACCCAACAGTAGATTGTAAGAAACGGCCACATCTAGTACCTGGAATTCCATGGTAAATTCAACTGGTCCTATTGTCAGTTCGAGCACGATATCGCCGACAGAGTCTTTTCCCCCTCCGTCGAAACCTCGGACACATATACTGTTCTTGTGGATCCTTTCAGTATCAATGTTCAACTTGTGCAGAGTGAAGAGAGGGCAAATGTTTGCACTGGAACCATTGTCAACTAGCACTCGTGTGACCACAGAACCTTCGCATTTCACTGTGAGATAAAGAGCCCGATTATGTTCCGTACCTTCCAAAGGCAACTCATCATCTGAGAAGGTGATTCTGTTTGTCTCGAATATCTTGTTGGCAATCTTCTCCAAATGGTTCACTGTAATCTTGTTAGGGACATGGGCTTCATTCAGGATCTTCATGAGGGCCCGGCGGTGCTCATCCGAATGTATCAACAATGATAAAAGATAAATCTGAGCGGGTGTCTTCCTCAATTGTTCTACGATGGAGTAATCCTGCACTTTCATTTTCCTCAAGAATTCTTCTGCCTCCTCTTTGGTGACTGGCTTCTTTACTAGAATGGGATTATCTTTGAGTGGCTTAGCTTTCCTTAATTCCTTTGGGGTAAAACATCTCCCTGAACGAGTCAACCCCCGGGTTTCATTGACTTCCTCTTCCACTTCTTTCCCTTTATAGGTTACTATCACTTGCTTGTAATTCCATGGAACAACCTTGGTGTTGCTTATCGGCAGCTGAGTCACAGGCTTAATAATAATGGGGTCAGTGCGGGCCCCCTCTACGATTATGACAGGCTTACCTGCTGCCCCCGGCACCCCCACCTTTGGCTTTCCTTGCTTTGATTCCACATCTTTTGGGGGCCCTTTCACAACCAATACAGGCGGCTTAACACTGGGCGGGCTCAACTTGTCTGTCAGCCCGTCAACTGTTGGAGATGTTGCATTTGTAACAACTGGAGTTTTGACTGAACTACTTTCACCAGCACGGATCATCATGACAGACTTCGAAGGATTCTCGGGCTCCCCATCTTTATACACTATCTCAATCATGTGCGTTTCAGCATGGGCTGGCAATGGATTTTGATTGATGTTCGGAGTTTCCGGACTCTGGACCACAATTTGGTTTGTATCGATGAGCTCCTAGATGGCGTTCTTCAAATGCCAACATTTTTGTGTCGTGCCCTGGAGCATCAGAACAATATGCACATCTAAGGGAATAATCCAAGTTCTTTGGATAGGGGTTTGGTAATTTTAACTCAATTGGCCTCAGAACATCCAACTGCCTCAACCTCTGAAACAAGCTGGTATAAGACTCCCCAAGTGGGGTGAAAGTTTTCTTCCGCTGCAGCCTTTCATTTCTATACTCTGGCCTGGGTCGAAAGCTTGGACCAGTAGGGTTTCGGTATGTTTGTGGAGGAGGGTAAGGATTTTGTGGAGCTGGTGCACACCATTGCGGGTAAGGAGGGGGTTAAGCGTATGACTGTGCGTGGTGGACGTGGTAGTGGGGTGATCTGACGGAATATTGAGGGTTTTGTGGTGGGTAGTAGTGTTGGGGTGGATTATATAGGGTTTGGGTGTAGGTTTGAGGTTGGGGTCGAGGTTGGGTATAATGGTGTGGTGAACCCCTTGGGCCATGCCACGATCCTGAGGCGACCACAACAACATCTTCTTTCTTCTTCTTTCCTAACACACCCCCGGTACCATTCTGGATTGCTTGTGTAGTTGATTTGATGGCAGAGTAACTCATGATCTTGCTGGATTTGAGTCCTTCCTCTACCATTCCTCCCATTTTCACCACTTCGTTGAAAGACTTCCCTATGGCCGAGATCAGATGACCAAAATAAGTAGGCTCCAAGGCCTGAAGAAAATACTCTACCATTTTAGCTTCCTCCATTGGAGGGTTGACTCGTGCTGCCTGTTCTCTCCAACGGAAACCATACTCCCTAAAACTTTCACTGGGCTTTTTCTATCTTAGTCAAGGACAAGCGATCTGGGACAATCTCTACATTGTACTGGAAATGCCGAGCAAAAGCCTGAGCCAAGTCATCCCAGGTGTACCACCTGCTGTTGTCCTGGCGATTGTACCACTCCAATGCTGCACCACTCAAACTTTGACTAAAGTATGCCATTAACAGTTCATCCTTCCCGCCAGCACCCCTCATTTTGCTGCAAAATCCTCTTAAGTGGGCTACGGGGTCTCCATGCCCGTCGTACAAGTCAAACTTGGGCATTTTGAATCCGCCAGGTAGCTAGACATCCGGAAACAGACATAGATCTTTATATGCCACACTGACCTGGCCACCCAACCCTTGCATATTTCTCAGTGACTGCTCCAAACTCTTTACCTTCCTAGATATCTCCTCTTGCTCTGTGTTTTTGGGTGGCTTCTCAGTTTCGGCACGAAGTTCAAAGTGAGGAGTGTAAGAGTAATGATCTGGGACTTTGAAGGTAGGTTCTGGGGAATAGTATTGGTTATTGTGGGCTTGGAATACCGGCTCACTGGAAGATCGATTGAGGGCGGCTGGTGGGGGTGGTACGAAGACAGGGGCAGCCAGTGGAGCAGGGTGGGTGGTTGCTTTGGCTGGTGGAGCAGGGTGGGTGGTTGCTTTGGCTAGTGGACCTTGGATGGCTTGGGAAGAGGTGCCCAGATAGTGATGGTATAGGGTGAAGCTCGATGCGTGTTGTGGGGACAGATCAACAATGGTGGTCTCTTGGGATTGAGCTAGTGGTGAGACGAAAGCAGGGTTGGCGGGGTATGACGGTGGAGGATGCCCCTTCATCCATGCCTGGTACATCTCGGCCATTTGGTGCTTCAACTTATATACCTCTTCTTTCAAACCAGACTCAGATTCCTCCATCTCTTTTGGCGGGTCAATAACACTTGCATCCAATTCTTTGCTAGCTATAATCGCCTTGTGTTTAGACCTGGTGTTATACGGGTGACTTGCCAGAATGCCAAACAAACTAACCACCTTCCTGTTCTCAATAACAACAACAAACTTGTTAGTGTTTAAGAGTTTAACAGATAGGCAACCGCACGTTTGGTATGCAATGCACCTAAATGGTTAACCGCTTCTATTATGCATTTGAACGGTTACATGCTTCATCCCGACCTTAACTAACTCTTTTCACTTTGCACTTTTCTTCTCTCTTTCCTTTTCATTCCTGCCTTTCTTTGCTTGGTTCTTGTCGCTCCTCTTTTCATTTTTGCACTTTCTTTCCTCTCTTGTTTTACCACTCTCACTTCTTACTCAGTTTCTTTCCTCTCCTTCCATTTTAGGGTTATGATCGAATCCAATGGGGATTGCCTACGTATCATGATGCCGCATGAATCAGATCATTACGTAGTTCAGGGGATAAATATGAAATAAAAGAAAGAAAAATTCTGGGGTTTTTTTTAAAATATTTCATTAAAATAAAATCTTTTTGGATTTTCTGTTACAATGACTCTGACATACAGACTCTGAATAAGAAAAACAGACTTGACATTAAAAACTAATAGACTCAACTAATGAACTACAGACTTGAAACCAACAGAAACTCAGGAGTACATAAGAGCTTCCACCGGTGCCCTGGGAGTCTGTGGAACATCATCCGGTCTTTGCGCGGGCCTTTGTACAATATCCCGCTGAAGACGGTCCAAGCCGGCCATTACCTAGCGAACGAATGTCATCACAGAAGCAAAAAACATCGACCTAGTTATGTCCTCACATTCGTGACACTTCATCACGACATAGCCGGCTATTTCTTTAACCCTCATTCTGATGACACCTTTCTCCTGAAGCAAACGCCCTATTTGTTGTGCCCGAGCTTCCAACACTTGGGTATCCGCCTTGTTTTGATCCTGTAACTGTTACATGCTTTCCTTCAGTTGGCTAATCAGTGCATAGCAATGCTCCCTTTCTGACTTGAAATTCTTCGCTTGCTGGGCCATCTCATTTTCTAGGGTAGTCAGCTTCTTCTTTAGCACTGTGACCTCTTTGTCATATCTTTCCTTTAGCCGTTGAACAAACTTTGCCCGCCCTTCTGCATTCTGTGCCAACCTTTCTTGGGTCTTAGCCAATTCCTCTTCGGCCTTTTCGAAGTCAGCCCCATAATCACACACCTTCCGTCTAAGACTATTTATGAGTTGCTCATCTTGTGTACTTCTGGCCGGATTTTCAGCGGCGATCTTCATCCTCTGAATTTGAGCTCGGAGGGCTTCATTTTCCTAGACCAACCTTCTTCTTTCTCCTTCGACTTCTTGCATTTTGTAGATCATTATTGAACTCAACGTTTCTCAATTTCTCTTCCAGAGTGTGGATGGTGGCTTGATACTTTTTCTCCTTCTCTCCCCAGGCCAACCTTTCCCGGACTTTATCATCAAAAGCCTGGACATGCGGTCTCTTTGCGGGCCTCTCGGGCTCTGGTTCAGGCTCTGGCTCATTACTTGCACAAGACTTTCTTTCAAACCACACTGCATAATTTGGATCCACTTCCCCCTTTGCA
The DNA here is from genome assembly GCF_001879085.1 of Nicotiana attenuata. Lineage (NCBI taxonomy): Eukaryota > Viridiplantae > Streptophyta > Magnoliopsida > Solanales > Solanaceae > Nicotiana > Nicotiana attenuata. Next base: position 530 of record NW_017682507.1, on the reverse strand, counting down.
ACATCTGGTACCTGGGTGCCGTTTTTCAGATATCGGCAACCGTTCCAATCCTGCTAGACTAAAGCTTCGGGAAATGTAGCTTATGGATGTAGCTCAATGACCGAGGTGGTTAGATCTTCATCTTCGGGCACCACCTGATATCTCCCCAACTGCCTTAAGACCCTATGTGGTTCGTATGGATGGACACTCCTCAAACCCATCAACATTAGGTAACCCTTAGTAGCCGTCATATGTATGATTTTCGTCACCGGGAGCCATCCTATAGTCCACCCGACCTGACCTGCTTTTAGAGTTTTCAAGTGGGAGATCCAGGCTTCAAACCCTTCTGGAGCATTGTAGTCTTTCACCCTTTCCTCGTAACTCTTGATGAAGTTATCTTTGCTTGAACCATAGCTCATGAATTTGGGGTGATGGCGGAGATGCTCGATCAACCACATTTGTAGAAGAACATTACAGCCTTCAAAGAATTGAGCCCCTGATCTACATAATGTCAATGCCCGATAAATGTCTGCCAACACTAAAGGAGCAAG
>NW_017682506.1:0-9767 GCF_001879085.1 Nicotiana attenuata | reverse complement strand
GGGAAAACAATTACAATTGGGCCCAAGCTGGTAGCCCGATACATCCATTTAACATTAATTCCATGATTCGGCATTAAATGTAAAATCAGCTTAACAATTGCTATCACATAGCACTCTAAGAGAACATCACCACCCCAAGAAAGGTCAAAGTTCCATTGAGAAACGATTTGAAAAGCTCATTGATGCATAACCAAGACCCAGCATGCTTTTCTATACAAATAAACGAGTGTGTACTGACCAAAACTCCATCCTATTCAATTTTGTTATTTAGCATGAACCATTACTGATTTCAAGCCAACGTATGAATAAATAACCTACCAACCAAATAGAACCAAAATCATACCCAAAGTTTAAAGCTAATATTTCCAAATAAGACAATCATCAGAACCTTTCCTGCTTTTACCTATATGATCAAACACAACAGTAGGCCTCGTTAATACTTGAAAATCGACAAAACACTACCATACAGCCTATAGATTAGTCCCTAGTGATATCCATATTTCAATAATGATGAGAGTTCAACTATTACAACTAAAACTCAGCTATACCTTTTTAACAAAAATCCTGAAAATGCATACTAAATCTGCACCTACAGCTTACTCTAACGGCAGTAAAATCCCTGTAACTTCAGTAATAAAATAAACCACTCAAATTGAATGAACTAATACTACGTTTGACTAAAGAGATCCACGTTGTAGACAATAAATGCAAAAGAGTTCAAACAACACTAGAGCCTAGAATGACAAGCTAAAATTCACTTAGAAGAGGGTTCGAACAGGAAATTTAATACATCAAAGAAACACATGATTGATCACTAGAGAACATATATCTTTGTTCAAACTCATTCTCATTCATATGCAAGCCCAAGTTGTTTACATAGCTTTGATAGGCAATTCACATGTCAATGAGATCCGGGGGATACCTGGAAATCAAAAGAGAAACAGAAGGGGTGAATAATCAACAGAGCAGCAAAAGAACAGCCCCAGATTCAATGAAACAGTAACCCCAATAGCAAAACTCAAAAACCAAGCTTCAGGAAAAAAAAACCAGCCTCAAGCCATTGGAACCAAGATGCAGGGCTTTGATCTTTTTAGAAGAATGTTTTTCTAACCAGATGAAGTCAAAAATACCAAATATGCAGGATTTAAGCAGTTTTCTAAATGAGAAATGGAGGGAATTTCAGACTTCTCTCAAAGAACCTAGCCGCTTCCCATTTTCTGTATATTTTTTTTAATGCCCCAAAATCTGAATTGCACCCCAAGTAAGAGTGCCTTTATATGCAAGTTACTAGGGCAAACTTCAGCTTTTATTTTTACACCTTAGTCCTTTTTTGAATTCTGTTTTTAGATCAGATACCCTCCATTTATTGACTTGCTTTCCAAGTTAACTACCTAAAAGTCTGAAATTCACCTAAAACCCCTACTAGAACCTTCCTATTTCAGTTACACTAAGATTCCCTAAGTTGAACTCCCTAAACTACCCTTAATGACTTTGCAAATTACCTAAGCTACCAAACAGACCTGGGCTCAAACGGCTGGGCCTTTTGAATTGGGTCATAAATGACTCCAAGAGCCCAAACTGATTCCCAAATAAACCAACATGAATATCCAAAACCCAAATTCTGACCCAATGACCCAAATCAAACCCCCATTGGGGTGAAGTCTGCAATGGCTTCAAAGCCCAAACACAGATAGGCTGAATCAAATCAGTCAACTAACAAAGGGCAAATATTTGAAAAATTCCGAGGGTTAAGCCTATACCAATCAAATGATTACACAGATGAGCAAGAAATTAACCAAGTTATCAAAATAGCCCTAATTAAATTTACTAGGTGACTAATTGGAGCAATAACCATGCCATTTAATCAAAAGAAACCAAACAAATCAAGCAGGACCGGAGAACAGACTTGGAAACACAAAGAACAAAGAGAAAAACTAGTGAAGACTAAACAGACAAATCTCAAACTCGGCCGAAAATTTGGTTAAATTTCAAATAAGGAAAAATAAAAAAAAAGAAGAAGGACAACGAGTGAAAATGAAACCAGAAACAGACCCAAAAATGAAATGAAACTCACCGGATAAACTCGAAATGACACTAGATATCTTGACTCATACGAAATTGATACCAGTCGCTTTTCTCCGTCAAGAAAGAACGACTAGCATCAGCTTTGTAGTGAGTCAACCTTACAAACATGAGAAGAGAAACCTTGGGTCGATGCATGCCACCAGATTCGACCGCAACTGGTTTTGGACTTGTAAGGCCTGAGTTCGGATCTAAGATTCAAGGGGTTATGGGCAGATTCGAGGGTAATGGAATGTGGATTTGGAAAGAGGGGAGTGAGGGGGTTCTAGGGTGTTAGCTTGGGGTGGTTTGGGGTGGCGCCGCCACCGGATGTAGTGGGGGGTTTTTAAGGCGGCGGGCTCTAGGGTTCGTCTCTGGAGAAGGCTGAGTTGAGAGAGATGAGTGAACGAGAGGGGGGGGGGGATAGGGATTCCGACATTTAAATATTAGAGACAAGCCACTTCCGGGCCGTTAGATCAGCTGGTATCAACGGTCCTGATTTAAGCTATGAAAACGGGGTCGTTTTGTTTTTTAAAGAGACGTACCGGGTTGGGGACGGGTTCTGGGCTGAGTGGTTTGGACAGGTTTGGGTAATTTTTAGGCTGGGATTTGGGCCTGATTTGGGTACAAGAGTTAGCCCAATTCATATTAAAACCCCTCTTTTATTTTTCCTTTTTTTTCTTCTTCTTCTTTAATTAAAAAAAATCTTAAAATTAAAATCCTAGATATCCAAAAAATGTGAAAATAAACTAATTAACTAACTAGAAAAATTATAAAAAGCTAACTAATCCTAAATTAAAAGAGAAAAAATTAATGAAAGGAAAAAGTGTAGAAATGAGGCATTTTTGTGATTTTTCCCCTTTTTTATAAAACAACCAATTTTCTAATTAATCCTAAAATGCATAATTAAATCCTACATGAAAATGCAGCATATTTTTGTATTTTTCATGAATTAAACAAAATAAACATGCACAGACAAATGCAACAATTATCAAAAAATGCCACCAAATTCACGAAAAATTACAAAATACTAAAGAAATTGTTTTGTTTGAAATTTATGGGAGTAATTCATATAGGGCAAAAATCACGTGCTCACAGCTGCCCCTCTTTGCTCGGGAACACGAAGAGTTCTTGGGCAAAGATAAGTGAGCGGACACGAGCGATTTTTGCCCATTCGAATACTCCGTGTGAAGCATTTTTGAAAACTGTTTGACCGCACCCTGCTTCAGAGGTTGCCTACATATCCTGGGCTGAACAGGAATCAGGTCAGTGTAGTTCAGGAAGGTCTGGTAGCTGGGACTACCATGAAGCTGTGGTTTCACTGTTGCTGCTGCTACTGCTTGCTGACCTCCTTATTACACCGAGTAAAAATAAAAGAAGCTAGCCTAAGCTATGATCTACGAATTACAAGAGGGTCCTATCTATGTCTTCTAACTTGTTCTTGTGTTGTCCTGAACTTGTATCTTGTAATCCTCCGATGGCATTCCTGTTGTTGTTTTGCATGATGATCGGCGATATTGCTGCCATTCCTCTGAATGATGCTTGATTCCTTGAAACATGTGTCCATTTTCCAGGTGGACTCCTGACTGCTAATAATCTGAAAACGAATGCCTCTGTTCTCCAGGCGGGCTCCTGATTGCCAAAAACTTGAAAATAAATGCCTCTATTCTCCAGGCGGGCTCCTGATTGCTTAAAAACTTGAAAATAAATGCCTCTATTTTCCAGGCGGGGCTCCTGATTGCTAAAAATTTGAAAATAAATGCCTCTATTCTCCAGGCGGGGCTCCTGATTGCTAAAAACTTGAAAATAAATGCCTCTATTTTCCAGGCAGGCGCCTGATTGCTTAAATTGAAATGTATTCCCTTGTTCTCCAGGTGGGCGCCTGATTGCTGAAACTTGAAATGTATTCCCTTGTTCTCCAGGTGGGCGCCTGATTGCTGAAACTTGAAATGTATTCCCTTGTTCTCTAGGTGGGCGCCTGATTGCGACAAAAATAAAGAAAATTTTCTGCCCCTGTTCCAATCAAAGAAAATTTGTTAATGTAAAATGGTGGTTAGCTACTGGCATTCTTGTTGGCCATGCTCCCGCTTCCGTCTTTGCTCTGACTTGCTTCCTCAGACTTGCTTTGACTTGCCACGATTCCCCAATGGACTTTCAACCCTCTGATCTTGCTGACCTACATGTTTTACCTCGTACCACTGTTTGGTGTTTCTGTTCCCTTCTTGTCAACCTTGCTTCTCCCTTACAACCATCTGATTATTACTCTGCTTTCCATCGGTCCTCTATGTTTTATGTTCCCACCTTGTTGTGCCATCTAACTGGGAGGCCGGTAATTAGCTTTGACATCCTTCTTTTGTTTTTGAATAGAACTGACACTAAAATATCTTGTAGACAGACTTCAAGAGAATGAAATGCGATGACCTCGAAGGTAGAAAAACTCTGAAAACGAATGAGTTGTAATGAAGAGAAAAGGATAGGACTTATCTGAGTGGAAAGGCTGATTCCGTTGATCATGCCATGCATTTTGGTTCCAGCCTAGTCTGTCCAACCACTCAATTATCAGTTACCACATTTGTTATCTCATACTTTCACGCCCGACTCTCACCAAACTCAAACCTTGCTTGTTTTGCCATGTTTCAAACAACCTTCAACCACAGGCTTCTTTCATTTGCCCAACTGAAAGATCTCACTTTCGCCTTACAGTGCCCGTGAGGGTTTTCACTAATAAGACTCTCTTATTTTAATATCTCTCAAACTCACCTCGCCTTACGGTGCCCGTGAGGGTATTCACCAATAAGACTCTCTCATTTTCATTTCCCTCAACTCACATCGCCCTATGGTGCCCGGGAGGGTTTTCACCGATAAGACTCTCCCATTTTGTCCTTTTCCTCCTGTCACCAGAGTGTTGTCTCCAACATGAGTCGCTTTACCTAACCGTATTGACATTTCTTGAAATTGATCAGAAGGTCTTTCTTTGGACCGTAATGTGGCTTTTGGACGGGTTTTAGAAAGAAATGTATAAAGGTTCAAAATAATTCAAATGTGGGTTCAACATTACAGCTTTCGGAATCATATCCTTTGCTACAACCATAACTTCTGCCCCAGGTTCTTTCTTGGGGAATTCTCGGATTTTTCTTTTGTTGTGACTGAAACTCAGTGAGGCTGCCTACGTACCCTTTCGGGATCAAGTCAAACGTAGTTCAGGCCAGAGAACTACCTTTCTGTGGCGATCTTTCTTTCTTCCACTTTTCCTTTTCTTTCTTTTCATTTTTCTTCTTGTTCTTTTCTTTTCTTCTCTCCTTGCTCTTTCCTTTTCTTCTTTTCTTTATTTTTCTTTTCTCTTTTTTTTTCTTTTCTTTCCCTTTCCTTTTTCTTTTCCATTTCTTTTCTTTCTTTTGGACTGTTTTCCTCTTGTTTCTCCGTTGATTTTCCGCTCGGGCTCTCGAGTTTTGTTATTGATTCCGAAAGAGGGATACGAAAGGAAATATAATAAGGCTCAAAGGGATAACAAAGGGTAAAGTGTTTGGGTAGCCGAACAAAATGCCTTCATCATTTCAATCTCAAAACATGCCAAATACAATCAGGTACACAAAGATAAAGAAAATCATACATAATATCTCTTGACTGCATCAGAATTGATAGCCATTTCTACACATTTTCCTTCCACGTCTGTTAGGTATAGAGCGCCATTGGACAAAACTCTGGTTACAACAAATGGCCCTTGCCAGTTTGGGGCGAACTTTCCTTTTGCCTCAGCCCAATGGGGTAGGATACGTCTGAGCACCAACTGTCCTACTTCGAACTTCCGCGGACGCACTTTCTTGTTATATGCTCTTGCCATTCTTCGTTGATACAATTTACCGTGACACACTGCTGCCAGTCGCTTCTCATCGATCAAACATAATTGTTCGAGGCGGGCTTTAACCCATTCATCATCATCAATCTCTACCTCTGCGATAATTCGGAGGGATGGGATTTCAACCTCTGCGGGTATTACTGCTTCGGTTCCATACACCAATGAGTAGGGAGTCGCTCCTACTGAAGTGCGGACAGTAGTGCGATAGCCTAACAAAGCAAAAGGTAACTTTTCATGCCATTGCCTTGACCCCTCTACCATCTTTCGAAGTATTTTCTTGATATTCTTGTTAGCTGCCTCGACTGCCCCATTTGCCTTAGGACGATATGGAGTGGAATTGCGGTGCATGATCTTAAACCGCTGACATGTCTCGGCCATCAAATGACTATTGAGGTTGGCACCATTATCTGTGATGATTACCTTCGGGATCCCGAACCGGCATATGATATTTGAATGTACGAAATCGACAACTGCTTTCTTAGTCATGGATTTGAAGGTTTTTGCCTCCACCCATTTAGTGAAGTAATCAATAGCTACCAAAATGAATCTATGCCCATTTGAGGCTGCAGGCTCAATCGGACCGATAACATCTATTCCCCAGGCAACAAACGGCCATGGTGCTGACATTGTATGCAATTCAGATGGTGGAGAATGAATCAAATCTCCGTGTATCTGACATTGATGACATTTGCGTACGAAGCTGATGCAATCCCGTTCCATAGTGAGCCAATAGTAACCTGCTCGAAGGATCTTCTTTGCCAATATATATCCACTCATATGAGGTCCGCAAACTCCCGCATGTACCTCAGACATGATAACTGTAGCCTGTTTGGCATCTATGCATCTCAATAACCCAAGATCTGGAGTTCTCTTGTACAACACTCCTCCACTGAAGAAAAATCCGCTTGCCAAGCGTCGAATTGCTCTCTTTTGATCCCCTGTAGCTTGTGTCGGGTATACTCCCATCCGGAGATATTCTTTTATATCATGGAACCATGGCTCACCATCAAACTCTTCCTCCACCACATTACAATAGGCGTGCTGATCTCGAACCTGAATCTGTAACGGATCCACGTAAGCCTTGTCCGGATGATGCAACATAGATGCCAAAGTGGCCAAAGCGTCGGCAACCTCATTGTGCATCCTTGGAATGTGTTTGAAATCTATTGATTGAAACCGCTGACGAAGTTCATGCAAACACTGCCGGTATGGTATGAGCTTCAAATCTCGTGTTTCCCACTCCCCCTGAATCTGGTGTACAAGAAGGTCCGAGTCACCCATGACCAAGATTTCCTGGACACCCATGTCTATGGCCAACCTCAATCCCAGGATACATGCTTCGTACTCAGCCATGTTGTTGGTGCAATAGAAACGAAGTTGAGCAGTGACGGGGTAATGTTGCCCTGTTTCAGAAATCAGTACTGCTCCTATTCCGACACCCTTGGCATTGGCAGCTCCATCAAAGAAAAGTTTCCATCCAGGATTCTCGACCTGTCCTAATTCTTCAACATGCATTATCTCCTCGTCAGGGAAGTATGTTTTCAAAGGCTCATATTCATCATCAACGGGATTCTCAGCTAGATGATCAGCCAACGCCTGTGCTTTCATTGCAGTCCGAGTCACGTAGACAATATCAAATTTCGTGAGCAAGATTTGCCATTTCGCTAGCCTCCCTGTGGGCATGGGCTTTTGAAATATATACTTTAATGGGTCCAACCGAGAGATGAGATAGGTAGTATATGCTGACAAGTAATGTTTCAACTTTTGCGCTACCCAGGTTAAAGCACAACACGTCCTCTCGAGTTGAGTGTATTTTACCTCATATGATGTGAACTTCTTGCTGAGGTAGTAAATTGCCTGCTCTTTTCTTCCTGTGATGTCATGCTGCCCCAGTACGCAACCAAAAGAATTGTCCAACACAGTCAAGTAAAGGATCAAAGGCCTTCCTGGCTCTGGCGGGACCAACACAGGTGGACTAGCTAAATACTTCTTAATCTTGTCAAATGCTGCTTGACATTCGTCTGTCCATCTGACCGCAGCATCTTTCTTTAGCAGCTTGAAAATGGGCTCACAAGTAGTTGTAAGCTGTTCAATGAACCTGCTAATGTAATTCAACCTTCCAAGCAAACTCATCACATCCTTCTTGTTCCCTGGTGGCGGTAGCTCCTGGATGGCTTTAATCTTAGACGGGTCTAATTCAATACCACGCCGACTCACCACAAATCCCAACAACTTCCCTGACGGGACTCCAAATGCACACTTCGCTGGGTTAAGCTTGAGGTTGTACCTGCGGAGTCTCTGGAAGAATTTCCTCAAATCCCGAACATGGTCACATTGTTTCCTCGACTTTATGATCACGTCGTCCACATAGACCTCAATTTCCTGATGTATCATGTCATGGAACATGGTAGTCATTGCCCTCATATACGTTGCCCCTGCGTTCTTCAAACCAAATGGCATGACCCTGTAACAATATGTTCCCCACGGCGTGATGAAGGCCGTCTTTTCCGCATCCTCCTCATCCATCAAAATCTGGTGATAGCCCGCATAACAGTCCACGAAAGAACCAATCTCATGTTTAGCACAGTTGTCAATCAATATATGGATATTTGGGAGTGGGAAGTTGTCCTTCGGGCTCGCCTTATTGAGATCACGGTAATCAACACATACTCTGGTCTTCCCATCCTTTTTTGGCACTGGAACCACATTAGCTAACCAGGTAGGATACCGAGTGACCCGTATAACCTTCGCCTCAAATTGCTTAGTATCCTCTTCCTTAATTTTCACACTGATATCTGTTTTGAATTTCCTCAACTTCTGCTTGACAGGAGGGCATTCCGGATGAATGGGCAATTTGTGGACTACCAGATCGGTGCTTAGACCCGGCATATCATCATATGACCATGCAAACACATCTTTGTACTCACACAACAGTTTAATTATCTCCTCTCTGAGCGGGGCTTCCAAATGGACACTTATTTTTGTTTCTCGAACATTTTCCCGATCCCCTAGATTGATTGCCTCTGTGTCATTCAAGTTAGGTTTGGGTTTTTGCTCAAATTGATATAACTCTTTACTGATTTCTTCCAAAGCTTCCTCGTCATCGTATTCACCCTCGCCATCACACTCAATTTCTTGTATTACTATTTCATATGGAACCTCCCGACTAGGCCGGAAACTCCTCATGCATGACACATCATTGAAACCAGCATAAAAGGGACTGTACAAGAGAGAAAAGAAAACAAAATAAAGGCTATCAGGAGTGAAAAGAGAAGGAAATTGCATTTCATTAAAATTGTAAAAGAACAAAGTTTAGACTCATCCAAATGGACGGAACATAGAAATCTGAATTACAATCCTGGCAATAATCCAGATTTAATACTCAAAGAAAAATCCAAAGCTAACTACCCCGACTCCTTCCGAGTTGGAAGAGGAGTAGCTTCCCAGTTATTGAGCTTGGCCTGAGACCCCACGAACTGCACATCGACTTTACTTGGACCTTCACCTGGCTCTACCATATTCACTTCATCGAACACCCTTTCAAACTTTTCGATCAACTCTTTGTCAGGTTCTATCACCATAGAATTTGGTAGTGCTGTTGTTGGGCGTTGTTTAGTACCAGGCCGGACGAAGGAGCGGGAAAGGCGAGGAATGGGTTTTGGTAGGGTCCACACTCTCTTTTTCATCTTTTTGGCTCTCCTTATGTCAGCAGCAGTGGGTTGGAAGCCTAACCGAAAGTGTCCAGATTTCCGGGAAGAGATACTGGCTGTATGATTCCCTGCAGTGAGCGCCCAACCCGTTTCCAGGCAGATCCATTCCTATCATCTCTGAAGCTACCATAACAGACGCG
>NW_017682505.1:0-9769 GCF_001879085.1 Nicotiana attenuata | reverse complement strand
TGTCCTTAAGACTTTGGGAATTGGGCAACCTAGGCCAACCTCGATGAGACTTCAAATGGCGGACCGATCGATGAAGCGGCCTTTGGGTATAATTGACGACGTTCTTGTCCGGGTGGACAAATTCATATTTCCGGCCGACTTTGTCATATTGGATTGTGAAGTGGATTTTGAAGTGCCGATTATTCTTGGGAGACCTTTCCTAGATACGGGGAAGGCTTTAGTTGATGTTGAAGCAGGTGAATTGACATTCCGAGTGGGAGATGAGAAGGTGGTATTTCATGTTTGCAAATCAATGAGGCAACCCAATAGCACGGAAGTGTGTTCACTTGTGGACATTGTCACATCTGTGATAGTGGATGACACTAGTTCCATGATGAATGTTGAAGATCCTCTTGAGGCCGTACTTCTTGGCATGGATGTAGAAGATGATGCTAGCATAGTGGAGTGTGTGAATGCATTGCATGGTATGGGTTCATATTCATACGAGCCTAGGAAGTTATCTTTGGATCTTGAAAACCGCAAAACACCACCAACTAAGCCATCCATTGAGGAGCCACCGGTGTTGGAGTTGAAGCCACTTCCTCCACACCTCAGGTATGAATTTTTGGGCTCTAATTCAACTCTTCCAGTTATTCTTTCTTCTTGCCTTACTAACTTGCAGGTGGAGGCCACTTTGGAGGTGCTTCAAAGGCAAAAAAAGGCAATAGGATGGACTCTGGCGGACATTGGGGGAATAAGCCCCGCATTTTGCATGCATAAAATCATCTTGGAGGAGGATGCAAGGCCGTCCCTTGAACATCAAAGAAGACTCAACGAGGCGATGCAAGAAGTGGTAAAGAAAGAGGTTATCAAGTGGCTTGACGCCGGAGTGGTTTATCCAATCTCTGACAGTTCGTGGACTTCTCCGGTCCAATGTATGCCAAAGAAAGGAGGGATGACGGTGGTGCCCAATGACAACAATGAGCTTATTCCCACTCGAACCATTACCGGGTGGAGAGTTTGTATGGACTACCGGAAACTCAACAAGGTGACCCGAAAGGATCATTTTCCCTTGCCATTCCTCGACCAAATGCTTGATCGTCTTGCGAGGAGAGCATTCTATTGTTTCTTGGATGGGTACTCGGGCTACAATCAAATTTTAATTGCCCCGGAGGACCAAGAGAAGACTACCTTTACATGCCCCTATGGTACCTTTGCTTTCTCCTGGATGCCATTCGGATTGTGCAATGCTCCGGCGACCTTCCAACGTTGCAAGATGGCTATTTTCACCGATATGGTGGAGGACATATTGGAGGTCTTTATGGACGACTTTAGTGTGGTTGGTGACTCTTTTGATGCATGCTTGGTGAATTTGGATAAAGTCTTGGCTCGTTGTGAAGAAACTAACCTAGTTCTCAATTAGGAAAAATGTCATTTTATGGTTGAAGAAGGTATAGTGTTGGGACACAAGATTTCAAAACATGGGATTGAGGTAGATAAGGCGAAAATTGAGGTGATTGCAAGGCTCCCTCCCCCTACTTCTGTCAAAGGGGTGAGGAGTTTTCTTGGGCATGCCGGGTTCTACCGGCGGTTTATCAAAGACTTCTCGAAGGTTGTGAATCCATTGTGCAAGCTACTAGAGAAAGATGCCAAGTTTGTTTTTGATGAAAAGTGTATAGAGGCCTTTGAACTCTTAAAACATAAGTTGACCACTACCCCTATCATAACCGCACCTAATTGGAGTTTTCCCTTTGAACTAATGTGTGATGCTAGTGATGTTGCAGTGGGGGCGGTGTTGGGTCAACGAGTTAACAAAATGTTCCATCCCGTGTATTATGCAAGTAAGACTATGAATGAAGCTCAACGGAATTACACGGTGCCGGAGAAGAAGTTATTGGCCATTGTATTTGCCATGGAGAAATTTCAACCCTATCTTATGGGGGCCAAGGTGATTGTGCACACGGACCATGCCGCCCTTAGATATTTGATGACCAAAAAGGATTCCATAACAAGATTGATGAGGTGGGTGTTACTCCTTCAAGAATTTGACTTAGAAATAGTGGACCGGAAGGAAAGTGAGAACCAAATAGCGGACCATTTGTCCCGGCTAGAGGAAGAAGGGAGGCCATGTAACGGTCTTGAGATAAATGATGCATTCCCCGACCAGCAACTTCTTTCTGTGTCAATGTGTGATATGCCATGGTTCGCGGACATCGCCAACTTCATTGTGACCGGAGTTGTCCCGGGTGAGCTCTCTTCCAACCAAAAGAAGAAACTCAAACGGGATAGCTTGGATTTTTATTGGGATGATCCGTACTTGTTTAAAATTTGCACGGATGGTGTGATTAGAAGATGTGTCCCGGAAGGTGAACAATTGAGCATATTGGAGGCTTGTCACTCCTCCCCCTATGGTGGCCATCATGGAGGGGTGAGGACGGCTTCAAAGATCTTGAGTTGCGGTTTCTATTGGCCGACTTTGTTTAAAGATGCTAGTGACTTGGTGAAGAGATGTGATGCATGCCAAAGGGCCAGCGGAATTTCAAAAAGGGATGAGATGCCTCTCAATACGATTCTCGAGGTGGATATTTTTTATGTTTGGGGCATCGATTTCATGGGTCCGTTCGTGAGCTCTTGTGGGAACACTTATATTCTCGTGGCACTGGACTATGTCTCAAATTGGGTGGAAGCTGTGGCTCTGCCCAATAATGAAGCCCGTAGTGTTGTGGCATTCTTGAAAAAGAGTATCTTCACAAGGTTTGGTACCCCTCGTGCTATCATTAGTGATAGGGGGTCGCACTTTTGCAACAAGGCTTTCGACTCATTACTTGCTATGTATGGAGTAAATCACAAAGTGACCACCCCCTATCATCCTCAAGCTAGTGGTCAAGTGGAAGTGTCCAACCGAGAAATAAAGAGTATCTTGTCCAAGACGGTAAATGCTAATAGGATCGATTGGTCGAAAAAGTTGGATGATGCTTTATGGGCATACCGGACGGCTTACAAGACCCCAATTGGTATGTCCCCGTACCGGTTGGTGTTTGGGAAAGCTTGCCATCTTCCGGTGGAATTAGAGCACAAAGCTATGTGGGCCTTGAGAAAGTTGAACTTGGAATGGGATGTTGCGGCGAATCTCCGTGTTGAGCAACTTAATGAGCTTGATGAGTTTAGATTTCATGCCTACTCCAGCTCGTCCTTGTATAAGGACAAGATGAAGTATCTTCATGACAAATATGCTCGGGGGAAGGAATTTAAGGTTGGTGATATGGTTCTTCTTTTCAACTCCCGGTTGAGGTTATTTCCGGGAAAGCTCAAGTCAAAGTTGAGTGGGCCATTTGAAGTTGTATGTATGACTCCGTTTGGTGCTCATGATCTCAAGAACAAGAATGGTGAAGTTTTTCGGGTCAATGGGCATCGTGTCAAGCACTATTTGGGGAAGTTTGATGACAGCCACGTGGTGGCATTCATTCATTTGAAGTGATGTGATGGTAACATGCATCGTACCGCGACATTAAATCAGGCGCTTCTTGGGAGGCAACCCATGTCTTTTTCTTTCTCTTTAACTTTCTTTGTAGATTAGGATTTTTGAGCTAATTGTTTGTGAGATGTTGCAGGGATTGTATTGAAGCAGCGTAAAACAAAGTGTAAAAAGTGCACAGTCTCTGAAGTTGCCAGTGCGGCCGCGGTGGGCTTTGTGCGGTCCGCACTGGCATGAGCTGAAGATGTATGCTCTCTGAAGTTTGCTCACACGGCCGCGGTCATGTTACTGCGGTCCGCGATGGTCTCACGCGGCCGCGTCCCAATCGTGCGGCCCGCGTGGGCTGTTTCCTGCAAAGGTTCAAAATTAAACCCAGCGCGGTCCGCGGTCATTTTCTCGCGGCCGCGATGGTGGGTAAGTACGGGGCCCCACGGTTCTCTATAAATAGGGACCTAAGGCCTCATTTTACACTTTTGGCAAATTTGAACACCTGAGCTCTAAATTTCTACTGTTCATCTCTGAGACCATTCTTGTGTGCTTGCATTAGACTGCGTTCATTCTTCTTATTCCTGGTAACAATTCTTACAATTATCATTAATTAGTGTTTATTTTTAATTTTTGTTATCTCCCAGTAGTGTAGCTTCTTTGTTCTTCCGTTTTTTTTCCTTGAATTCAATGATTAGGTTAGTTTATATGTTGCTTTTGGATGCTGGGTATGATTTTCATGTTGGGTAATTGAGTAGGGACAACTAGGACTCAAACACTTGAACAAAAATGGACGAATTTGTCAAACCCTAACTCAGTCCCTACGTTAGCCTCAGCGCGGCCCGCGGTCATTTTCTCGCGGTCCGCATGGCCATGACGCGGCCGCACTACTGATGGTGCGGTCCGCGGTGGCCCCTTGCTTGAAAAGTTAACCTGCTCCAGCGCGGCCGCGTCCCTAATTGTGCGGTCCGCGCTGGCTCAACGCGGCCGCGCCCCCATTTTACGCGGTCCGCGTTGGTGATAATCAGAGAGGTGCTATTTTTGGTGTTTGTTCAGTGCGGCCCGCTGTCGCTTTCACGCGGCCCGCGGTGCCTCCCACGCGGCCGCACCCCTGATGGTGCGGTCCGCGGTGACCTGTTCTGAAATGTGTTCTGCAATTTTTCTTGCTGATATTCTGCAATTGTTTTCATCAACTTATACACTGCCTGTGCTTCAACTAACAAAGTTAGACATGTTTGCTTGCAGAAAATGGTAAAACAAAGAGGACGAGGTGCCAAACAACCTGGCTGAGGTGACTCTCCGGGGAGGAAAAGGGAAACAAACAAAACTCACTCCCCGACCAAAACTGAAAACAAGAAAGCAAGTAGTGAGTGATGACAACCAGTCGGGGAGTGAGTACCTACCTTCTCAGGACATCTCAGCTGACTCAGGGCAAGCCCCCTCAGTCCCAGCTCCACCTACAGCCCAAGCTCCACAAAATGTACAGTCTGAGTCGTCTGATGGCTCAGCAGCGGGCAGCGACGAATACTCCACCTCCCCCACAGCTTCAGTATCTGGGGAGAGTGCAGCAGGGGGGACTAATAGTGATGATGAGGTTCCGGACAGTGGGGTGCCCGAGATTGGTGGTATTGAACGAACAAGAAAAGCTGAGGTTTGGGAAGACCGCTTTGTTAGCCAAGTGGCCTTCCACAAATTCAGAGAATTGTGGCCAAAAAGAAAACTGATTGCAGAGAGGAGCATAATCACACGAGACCTATTTCCCTTACTCCCCAATGTACACAAGAAATTTCATACCAGAGTAGGGTGGGAGCATTTTAGAGATGACTTGATAGATGCCAATGAGCACATGGTCAAGGAATTTTATTGCAATGTAGCCCACACCAAAAAGGGCTCAATTGCGACCAAAGTGCAAGACAAAAATATATTGTTTTTTGGGAAGGCGTTCAATGACTATTTGGGTTTTGACAATGAAGACGAGACCCAATACAATGAGAAGTTGGAGATGAAGGAGGAGGTTCGCCCATGGTTGGCTGAGTATTTGGCTCATCCAGGTACTGTTCCGGATTGGATACAGGCGGGGGTGAAGATTTTGAGGAAGAATTTGAACTTCGAAGCTAGAGGGTGGCTTACATTTGTGTGCAACAGGCTTGAACCCACTTCCCATGACCAAACTATCCCACTCCCCCGTGCTGTGCTGAGTGCCTCTATCATGGCGGGCTTCCCTATCAGTATGGGGAATGTAATGTACAGGATGATCGCTTCGATGGGGGTTGACAGTATCTGGAACTATCCATATCCCAACACTCTCACCATGTATTTCTGGGATGCGAAGGTAAAGAAGAAGTCCTACGATGTGAAAGTTCGCCCAGTGTTCCCGTTCTCATGGTTCAGCATTCAGGGGTCGGACAACCCAAAGGACAAGAAACACAAGGCACCCACATCTACCCCGATTGGCCAGTCTGAGGAGCCAGTTGCGGTAGAGTCTGCTGTTGAGCCTTCTACTGAGCTCCCCTCCATTCCAGCTACCACCATTACTGATGATGTGCCCTCATCTTCTGCGGGTCCTAGTTCTTCAGCTGGCCCGAAAGTCCCTTCTTCCCGGACCAAGCCTCTCACAGCCCATCAGTTGACAAAGACTTTGGCCAGCCTAAACAATTGGATGTCAGCTGCGACATCCAAGTTGTCCACATTGGCTACTTCAGTTGAGGCCCAATCAGCACCAGCCACTGTTCAGATTCCTCAGTCTATTGAGGATACATTGAAGAAGCTCCTGGCCAACCAGGAGAAGATTATGGAGACTCAGGACGCCTTGACTAAGGAAGTAGATTCACATGGCAATGCTCTGAAGGAGCTTGCCAAGGAGCACAAAAAGTTGAGAAAGTCAAGGGCGTCTAAGGAGTCGGTGAAGGTGCTTAGAGCGGACATGGACAAGCTATTGGCAGATCAGATGCCTTTAGACTTGTTATTTGAGGATTTAGCTCCTCCAGCAGCAGTACCAGAGCCACAGCAGGAGCAGGCACCCAGGCCTCCAAGGAAGAAAGAGGAAGCTTCCCAGTACAGAGGGTGTAGTGATTGAGCTTGCAGAGACTCAAGAGATTCCCTCCAGTGATGCACCCAATATTCAGCCGGTCCAGGAGCAGGCCCCTGTCCCAGCAGCAGAGCAGCAGCAGGCCGGGAACCAGTCTGAGGTTCCCGCCCATACAGAGGATCAGGGGACCACTGAGGATCCTATGCAGACGGACCAGGCCTAGGGAGCCCTTCTATATCCTTTCATTGACTTTTTGTGCTTATTTGTGTAGTTGGCATTGGGGACAATGCCAGCTCTATTCGTGGGGGTGCGCCCTACTTTTTTTTGGATTATCTGGATGACTGTACATATTAGATTCTCATTTTATGTTCTGTTGATTTGAATTCCTAGTTGGTCTGTATATAACTTTACATTTTAGCTACTTTTCTCATACTTTTTATTCTCTTTTGGTCTGTATATAAAGTTACATTCGGTATATATTCATCCCTCATTGTATATTCTACTCCCCTATTGCACATATTCATTCTGTTTTTCTATTTTCGCAAAATTTTTCGTTTTTTTGGCTTCGTAGATAGGCTCGTAGCCTTTCGTTTTGTTTTTGGCGTTTTCAATAAGCCCTTGGTTTTCTTAATGCCACGGTTCTTTCCAAGGGTGGAGTATTGTGTGAACCGGGTGGCTCTTCCCGATGATGGATGGCGTGACAACCTTCTTAAGGGTTTGAGTCCGTTTTGATTTTTCTTTTGTTTTTGATATTTGTAGTTAAGGGTACCTCGAGCAAAGCTTCAGTTGGGCCTAGCACATTTGCCTTTTATCCCATGGTCAAAGACATAATGTTATGTTTAGGATGGTGAAAGTCGTGGCTTTGAGACTCTTGTGTTGACCAAACAATCATCATGTGGTCTTTTTGGACCATTGTGTGCTTGAATCGTAACTAAGGTCGTTGTGGGCCCTCGATCGATGTCTTTAGCAATCCCCTAGCATGTGTGGTGAGGAATCGAATTGTGAGTCCAAGTCCCGAGCCGATGGTCTAGAACTTGCCCTGAATGTTTGTTGAGGCGAAATCCTAGGTGAATTTTGACTTGAGAAGTGATTATAGGCTCTCCTTGATCTGAATGTTAAGATGAACAATTCCATAGCCTACTAAAGAGATAATCCCTAGTTAATCCTTTTGAGCCTTAAACCTTTTCTTTCAGAACCAATGTTACAAGCCTATACCCGTTCTAAATGATTACCCTCTCTTGGCACCCAAATCTTCCCTTGAGTAATGGCAAATGTCTAAGTTTGGGGGGAGAGTACAAGAAAGGAAATAGAGTGGTAGAAAGATACAAAAGCAAAAAAGAAAAGGAAGGCAATGAAAAAGCAAGAAAAGAAAAAGACAAAAAGAAAGTCCAAAGTGAACAAGAATAAAAAGGGATTCAAAGAAAACAAAAGTGAAAAGAAAAAGGTGTGGAAAAAAGTAGAAAAGGAGAAATATTTTGAATTGCATAAGAAAGAGTGACAATGTGTCTCTCTAACCCCTTGTAAAGAAGTGAAATACTCAAAAGTGTCAAGAGAATTGTGCCATAATGAATCAAAAGAAGTGCTTAAGGGAAGAGTGAAGCCACTTGAATAAAAACATGTCCTACCCTTACCCAAAAGCCTTCATAATGACTTCACAAAAGCCCTATAGGATCTTGAGTTGAAGGAAACCTACATTAGTGGATACTTACATAAGGGGAAAACATATGGTACCTAGAGTCGGACTAGTGACCTTCTTCTTGGGAGAGATGAGTTAAACTCCATCAACCTTGATTTGTGTGTTAATACTCTAAAAGGTAAGGTCGCTTAGGGAGAGATGAGGACGTGTGAGTTTGGGTTCCACAATGACCAAAGTGATTGAGATAAGCTCTTTGATGAAATGTGTCAACTCTTGATGCTCTTGTGTCACGCTTGATCCATGGTTTTTCTAAAGTTAAATGTGTTAATGATGCATTCGTATTGAGGGCAATTGTTAGTCCCAATTGATGCTTGTTGAGGTTGCATTAAGGAGAGCTGGAATTACTTGGATTGTCCTTTAAGGGGTGGGTCTTATTTTGTTTGCTTGAGGACAAGCAAAGGCTTAAGTTTGGGGGAGTTGATAAGTAGGATTTCTACGTGTTTTATGCCCATACTTGCCTACGCTTTTGTTATAAAATTGCTACAAAATAGTCCCAAAACGCTCAGGAATTGTTCTTGATTGCAGGTTTGATCGACAAAGCGACGAAAGTCAAATATCGGCTCAGAAAGGAGTGAAACCTGCTCAAGTGTCAAAGATCAAGGAAGTTGAGGAAAGAAGCCCTAGTGCGGACCGCGCAACTGTGAACGCGGCCGTACTAGGAGGTTCAGAGAAATGGCAGAATTGAAGGGAGTGCTACACGGCCGCGGTCATTACAACGCGGTCCGCGGTCAGGCTCCGCGGCCGCACTACACTTTTACACGGTCTGCGGAGCAGAGATTCAGAGAGCCAAATAATTGACCACTTCCAAGCAAAGCGGCCCGCGTCCACTTCTGCGCGGTCGCGCTAATTCCAGCGTGGCCGCGCTACACTTTTATGCGGTCCGCGGTCCTCAACTTCAGAGATGCAGAAACCAAGAGTTTAAGAGCCAGCGTGGCCGCGGTCATGTTTGCGCGGTCCGCGCTGACCCCGCAGGGGTATTTTTGTCAAGTTTTTCCAGCCCAGTATAAATAGGACATTTTTCCATTTTTTAGGTCAAGTTTTATTTTTCTGAAGCTGCTGAGGTCGTGAGAACGACTAGTTTAGCCATTTTTGGCACCTTTGCTCTTCAATATTGTATTTTCTGTTTAGCAATCAATTAATATGTTTACCTCTTCATCTATTTCTTTAATTTTTGCATCTAGCATGAGTAGCTAAACTCACTAGCTGGGGTTGTGGTTCAACCCTAGTGTGGGTAATTGATGGGTGTTGCCATCTAAGGATAGATTGATATTGGGTGTTTGTTATTTGGGTTAATTTTAGGTTTTAAGTAAGGATTGGTGGTTGCAAACACTGATTCTAGCTTAGTGGGTTTAACTCTTCTTGAGAAAGAGAGTCTCTGACCCAAAAATTGACCCAACAAGGAATTGGGATGGACCCATGAGAAATGGTAGTTCCAATTAACGGGTTAAATCTCGAGAGATTAATCACCCTACTTGAACCCTAGGTGCTTGGTCTAATTGGCCTACTCAATTGGTCTCGAGAGAGTCAATTGGGCAAAATCACTCTCTCTACCGAGAGGTGTGAGAGTGGGTACAAATGTGCAACGGTTATATCATAAGCCCCAAAT
>NW_017682504.1:9331-9770 GCF_001879085.1 Nicotiana attenuata | reverse complement strand
CATCCGCATGACCTCAGGGTGAGCTCCAAAACTCCTCAACCTGAGTTGAGATTTTAGACATAGCGCCTCCATTCCCTAGTCGCCTTTTTTCCATCATTAGGACTCTAATCCCTGAGTTTGGATTTTTAGACATAGGGCCTCCATTCCCTAGTTGCCTTTCTGCTAAAATTAGGGCTCCAATCCATGAGTTGAGATTTTACACATAGGGCCTCCATTTCCTAGTCGCATTTTTTCCAACATTGGGGCTCCAATCCCTGAGTTGAGATTATTAGACATAGGTCCTCCATTCCTTAGTCTCCTTTTTGCCGACATTAGGGCTCCAATCCCTGAGTTGAGATTATTAGACATAGGGCCTCCGTTCCCTAGTCGCCTTCTTGCCAACATTAGGGCTCCAATCCCTGAGTTGAGATTTTTAGACATAGGGCCTCCGTTCCCTAGT
>NW_017682504.1:3993-4312 GCF_001879085.1 Nicotiana attenuata | reverse complement strand
GCCTTTTTGCCAACATTAGGGCTCCAATCCCTAAGTTGAGATTTCAGACATAGGGTCTCCATTCCCTGGTGTCGTTTTTTCCAACATTAGGGCTCCAATCCCTGAGTTGAGATTATTAGACATAGGGCCTCCATTCCCTAGTCGCCTTTTTGCCGACATTAGGGCTCCAATCTCTAAGTTGAGATTATTAGATATAGGGCCTCCATTCCCTAATCGCCTTTTTTCCAACATTTGGGCTCCAATCCCTGAGTTGAGATTTTTAGACATAGGGCCTCCGTTCCCTAGTCGCCTTTTTGCCAACATTAGGGCTCCAATCCCA
>NW_017682504.1:0-3090 GCF_001879085.1 Nicotiana attenuata | reverse complement strand
AGTCGCCTTTTTTACCAACATTAGGGCTCCAATCCCCGAGTTGAGTTTTTAGACATAGGGCCTCCATTCCCTAGTCGCCTTTTACCAACATTAGGGCTCCAATCCCTGAGTTGAATTTTTTGACATAGGGCCTCCATTCCCTAGTCGCCTATTACCAACATTAGGGCTCCAATCCCTGAGTTGAGATTTTAGACGTAGGGCCTCCATTCCCTAGTCGCCTTTTACCAACATTAGGGCTCCAATCCCTGAGTTGAGTTTTTAGATATAGGGCCTCCATTCCCTAGTCGCCTTTTACCAACATTAGGGCTCCAATCCCTGAGTTGAGTTTTTAGACATAGGGCCTCCATTCCCTAGTCGCCTTTTTACCAACATTAGGGCTCCAATCCCTGAGTTGAGTTTTTAGACATAGGGCCTCCATTCCCTAGTCGCCTTTTTACCAACATTAGGGCTCCAATCCCTGAGTTGAGTTTTTAGACATAGGGCCTCCATTCCCTAGTCGCCTTTTTACCAACATTAGGGCTCCAATCCCTGAGTTGAGTTTTTAGACATAGGGCCTCCATTCCCTAGTCCCCTTTTTACCAACATTAGGGCTCCAATCCCTGAGTTGAGTTTTTAGACATAGGGCCTCCATTCCCTAGTCGCCTTTTTACCAACATTAGGGCTCCAATCCCTGAGTTGAGTTTTTAGACATAGGGCCTCCATTCCCTAGTCCCCTTTTTACCAACATTAGGGCTCCAATCCCTGAGTTGAGTTTTTAGACATAGGGCCTCCATTCCCTAGTCCCCTTTTTACCAACATTAGGGCTCCAATCCCTGAGTTGAGTTTTTAGACATAGGGCCTCCATTCCCTAGTCCCCTTTTTACCAACATTAGGGCTCCAATCCCTGAGTTGAGTTTTTAGACATAGGGCCTCCATTCCCTAGTCGCCTTTTTACCAACATTAGGGCTCCAATCCCTGAGTTGAGTTTTTAGACATAGGGCCTCCATTCCCTAGTCGCCTTTTTACCAACATTAGGGCTCCAATCCCTGAGTTGAGTTTTTAGACATAGGGCCTCCATTCCCTAGTCGCCTTTTTTACCAACATTAGGGCTCCAATCCCTGAGTTGAGTTTTTAGACATAGGGCCTCCATTCCCTAGTCCCTTTTTACCAACATTAGGGCTCCAATCCCTGAGTTGAGTTTTTAGACATAGGGCCTCCATTCCCTAGTCCCTTTTTACCAACATTAGGGCTCCAATCCCTGAGTTGAGTTTTTAGACATAGGGCCTCCATTCCCTAGTCCCATTTTACCAACATTAGGGCTCCAATCCCTGAGTTGAGTTTTTAGACATAGGGCCTCCATTCCCTAGTCCCTTTTTACCAACATTAGGGCTCCAATCCCTGAGTTGAGTTTTTAGACATAGGGCCTCCATTCCCTAGTCCCTTTTTACCAACATTAGGGCTCCAATCCCTGAGTTGAGTTTTTAGACATAGGGCCTCCATTCCCTAGTCCCCTTTTTACCAACATTAGGGCTCCAATCCCTGAGTTGAGTTTTTAGACATAGGGCCTCCATTCCCTAGTCGCCTTTTTTACCAACATTAGGGCTCCAATCCCTGAGTTGAGTTTTTAGACATAGGGCCTCCATTCCCTAGTCGCTTTTTACTGCCAACATTAGGGCTCCAATCCCTGAGTTGAGATTTTTAGACATAGGGCCTCCATTCCCTAGTCCCCTTTTTACCAACATTAGGGCTCCAATCCCTGAGTTGAGTTTTTAGACATAGGGCCTCCATTCCCTAGTCCCTTTTTACCAACATTAGGGCTCCAATCCCTGAGTTGAGTTTTTAGACATAGGGCCTCCATTCCCTAGTCGCCTTTTGACCAACATTAGGGCTCCAATCCCTGAGTTGAGTTTTTAGACATAGGGCCTCCATTCCCTAGTCCCTTTTTACCAACATTAGGGCTCCAATCCCTGAGTTGAGTTTTTAGACATAGGGCCTCCATTCCCTAGTCTCCTTTTTACCAACATTAGGGCTCCAATCCCTGAGTTGAGTTTTTAGACATAGGGCCTCCATTCCCTAGTCTCCTTTTACCAACATTAGGGCTCCAATCCCTGAGTTGAGTTTTTAGACATAGGGCCTCCATTCCCTAGTCCCCTTTTTACCAACATTAGGGCTCCAATCCCTGAGTTGAGTTTTTAGACATAGGGCCTCCATTCCCTAGTCACTTTTTACCAACATTAGGGCTCCAATCCCTGAGTTGAGTTTTTAGACATAGGGCCTCCATTCCCTAGTCCCCTTTTTACCAACATTAGGGCTCCAATCCCTGAGTTGAGTTTTTAGACATAGGGCCTCCATTCCCTAGTCGCCTTTTACCAACATTAGGGCTCCAATCCCTGAGTTGAGTTTTTAGACATAGGGCCTCCATTCCCTAGTCCCCTTTTTACCAACATTAGGGCTCCAATCCCTGAGTTGAGTTTTTAGACATAGGGCCTCCATTCCCTAGTCCCCTTTTTACCAACATTAGGGCTCCAATCCCTGAGTTGAGTTTTTAGACATAGGGCCTCCATTCCCTAGTCCCCTTTTTACCAACATTAGGGCTCCAATCCCTGAGTTGAGTTTTTAGACATAGGGCCTCCATTCCCTAGTCGCCTTTTTACCAACATTAGGGCTCCAATCCCTGAGTTGAGTTTTTAGACATAGGGCCTCCATTCCCTAGTCGCCTTTTACCAACATTAGGGCTCCAATCCCTGAGTTGAGTTTTTAGACATAGGGCCTCCATTCCCTAGTCGCCTTTTTACCAACATTAGGGCTCCAATCCCTGAGTTGAGTTTTTAGACAAAGGGCCTCCATTCCCTAGTCGCCTTTTACCAACATTAGGGCTCCAACCCCTGAGTTGAGATTTTAAGACATAGGGCCTCCATTCCCTAGTCGCCTTTTACCAATATTAGGGCTCCAATCCCTGAGTTGAGTTTTAGACAAAGGGCCTCCATTCCCTAGTCGCAATTTGCCAACATTAGGGCTCCAATCCCTGAGTTGAGATTTTAGACATAGGGCCTCCATTTCCTAGTCACCTTTTTAACCAACATTAGGGCTCCAATCCCTGAGTTGAGTTTT
>NW_017682503.1:0-9771 GCF_001879085.1 Nicotiana attenuata | reverse complement strand
TCAGATCCTTGACTTTTCCGATTAGATCGGTATTTTCTAAGGCCTTTCTCATTTTCTCTGGGTACTTTGAAACCCTAGCTCTACGAGCTGTTCGATTTTTCTTTCAGATCTATCTTAGATCTGTGCTTATTACGAACTTCTTAAGTGTATTCTCGAAGGTTCTTCGATTTTCTTTCAAAATGACTCTTCATTTTTTTCAACGATTAGGTTTTCGCTTAACTTCTTTTAAAGATCTCTTCTCTGATTTTTGGTGTTGCTTTATGATATTACTATGTTCAACAACTTGTTTATGCTTTCCTTCTACTTGACTCAGCATGTTGAAAACCCTAGGTCTTTTTGGTCCTATCCGAGTTCTGAAACTGTCCTTGTCTGTTTGAATGTATATTTGTTCGAATAAGTTCTTTGTTTTGACTCTCTTTTCCTTGTTTGACTTTTCTAATTCTGAGTTCTTATCATCTCTTAAGCTCGACTACTATTGGAGCCCTAATTTCTTAAAAGGTCTTCCTCACTTGTTATTGTGAGACCTTTACTTGTTTCTGACTCTCTTTACCTGTTACTATGCTTTCTTCCCTTTTGATTCTGTGTAACTACCTGACCTTGTTGAGTACTGTGCTTCGAGTAGATCTCTTTTACTACTGAATCCTAGCTTATTCCTACTACTACTGTATGCTTATGTTGTTTCTTTTGCCAATGTGTTTGGACTTGCATGTCTGATACTGCTGTTCATTCTATTTATATGTTGAGGTGCAGAATCATGATCCTTTCTTGATTGACTCTGACTCCCTCAATGTTGCGATTGATTGCAAAAGGTTTTCTTATGAACCCTAATTTTATTCGTCTGTTTAAATTGATTGATTCACCTCCTTTAATTACTGTGATGTTTTACCTTGAATCTTTTTCCAAAATTAAGCATATATTATGTACCTAGACTCAATTGTATACTCTATATTTTACTACCCCCTTATATGGAAAGAATCAATCTGTCTCAAACTGATTTCTTTCCTTAATTAACCTTGTTAGTATCCGTTTGAGCAGTACTTCCTTGATTAATGGGTAGTACTTGTGTTAATTGATTCTGATTGTGATTATTTCCATGTTTGTGTTAAGACTTTACTTATTACCTTAATTTTTACTCATTTTCAAAACTATAAATACCCTACCCTCTCTTCTTTTAAACAGACGAACAATTTAAGTTCAGATCACACACTTACACTCAAAAACTCTCTCTTTCTTTACTGCTACTTGTGCTACTATTTTGTCTAGCCGGCTGAGAGCCAAGGCTAGACTGTGGAATCTTGCTTACTCTTTTTCTTACTGCACTTTGCTTCTCTACTGGTATGTCCTAGTTAATTTTTAAGCCTCAGCAACAACATGCTTTCTTTAAGTTGCTTCAGTTTCTCATTCTCGTCTACTTCCGCTTATGTTTCTGCAGTTAAGTTACACTGCTAGCATGCTGTAACATGTTCCCTTCCCCTTTTAAATTAATGCCTCCCTATGTGTGTACTATGTCAATCACTTGTTGTGTACTTGCTACCTTATGAATCCCAAACCCCCATATCCCCTATATGTGTTTGTGTTCCTTTGGATGGTTTGTGTCCATGCTAGCATTATCTATTGCTGTGCATGACCAAACCAGACCCCGCTGGGGTTATGCAATGTATCCCCACGATCCCTTGCCCCTTTGAATGACTACTGATTCTGTGTAGTTTGAGTTTCACTACTACAACTGTTTTCAAATCACTCTTTACCACTTACTATTTCCAATCCAGTTTTAATAAATCACTTTCAAACTATGTTCTGCACTTCCACTATACTCTTAGAATCTAGGTTCTGCCCCTCTTATGTGAGCCTTGCCTTGGGACCCTTGAGTTCCCTTTGATCTTAGACACATAAGGGCTGGCCCTTCCACACTGCACTCATTCTATTTGGTTATGTAAACCTGGGTGTAAGCATTGCTCGGGATCCCCCGAGATCCTTAGGGAACTTTGACACACTCAGGTATGAGAAAGGTTTTGAAACACTAGCATTGAAGTGATTAATTACATAACTCAGATAGGAAGTCAAGATCAGGCTTCCTTTGGTTGTAATTTCCTATTTCTGCACTTCTTTTGTAATTTAATCATTTTGGGCTGTAATAATTTGTTAACATTATGGGGTTGGCTAGTGAAAAGGGCTGGGAAATATGCATGTTTTAGCTATTAAAAGGGTAGATAACATGCCTATAGGGTCTACTTTGCTTCAAATATGGTCCGTTAGAAAACATGCCTATAGGATCTGTTATTGTTTACAATAAATTCTGCATGCTTCACTTTCACACAATTAGATATCATGTTGAAGCTCAATCTTCGTTACAACATGTATCCAAACTCGTTTCCTTTAGAAATCATGCCTATAAGTCCAAAGTCAGCTTTCACACACTTAGATACTATGCCTATAGGATCTAAATAGCTATAATAGAAATCATGCCTATAGAATTTAAAAACAGTTTAGTTGGAAAAGCCGTCTAGTTCGTGTTGTTATTCTGAATTAGATTAGTTAATTAATCTGCCGCTTCTTTAATAAGTTTCTCAAACACTGCCTTAATACCGTTAGAAAGCATGCCAATAGGATCTCAAATTGACTGTTTAAAATTAATCGCTTCTCCACTGCATTTCTTAATCAATATAGATATCATGCTCATAGGATATCATTATTATGCCTAGGCAAGCCTTAGGTAATAATAAACACCGGAACCGCCTTTGTTAATTATCAATTGCTACAACCAACAGGAAGGCCTGATTCGGACTTCTTATCTGAGCTATATTATGAATCTGGGTCTGACTCAAATTCCCTGCTTTAAGATTTTTTTAAAATTCAGACCTTAATTGTGTTAAGTCGTGCTATTTATATGCATCATTTGCGGAGGTTTATATGAGCCTTCTAATTACTTACATGTTTCCCCTTTAAATGCAGTCCTATGTGTTTTTGTATGTCTCCTTAGCCTTTTTACCTTTAAACCCAAGAATCAGCCTAAAATCCTCCCTCTTGTAGGAGTAGTAGTCCTAAAATTCCTCCGGGATTGATAGGAATGGGACGAGTAATAGCACGCAATAGAGGTCGAGACCAATCCGCGCTTTAATACCTTCACGGGGTGAGAAGGGTAGATATGGATATGATGATCGGTGCGCTAATACCACGTGTAGCCCCTCTTTTGAGGAGGGATTACCGGGTATTGCATTGATGTGATCCGTATTACAAACAAACCTAGGACCTTTTCACACTCACAATCATGCTTAGATTATAACTCTTTTTCAAACCTTGCTTTTATTGTTTTCAAACACCTGTGTATTTAAATTCAAAACACTCTATTATTTGAGCCTTATTTGCTTACTTGTTAATTGCACAAATTCACAAAACCATCTGGTCGGGAACCACACTAGTGGATCCTGAGGGGTGCCTAACACCTTCCCCTTGGGATAATTTCAAGCCCTTACCCTATCTCTGGTTATCAAACATAGTTGTAGTTGAACCCCATAGGTGCCCTAACACACCTTAAAATCGTTAGGTGGCGACTCTTCAAAATTGCAAAATCCCTTTCCCAAAAGGAAAGAGCTGTCCCAACCAAATGTCATAAACCCGATTTCGCGAGAAAAAGGGGGCGCGACAGCATGGCGACTCTGCTGGGGATTTTTAGGCTTTTACCATTTCAGATTATTCTTGTGAATTTGTACCTCTCCCTATGTGCAATTATCTGTTTAATTCCTTTAAGCGTTTGATTTTTTCTTTAAAATCAAAACTGACATATCTTCCTTGTTTTCTTTCCTTTATTGCTTTAAATTATGAAACTGCTATATTTATCGCTTTCTTAATGTGAAAATACATGTCAACATGCTTTTAATTATTGCATAATCATGCTCAACATCATACTCCACTCGTGCCAAACAAATCCTATAGCAACGCTTATAATGAGTGGTTGCGCTCTTCCTATATCATTTACCCCCTAAATTTGGAAAGGCTTATTTGCGGTAAAACTAGTCGATCAGCGGTGCACTCGACAGTTCCGAGCCTTCCCCCTTGAGTTGTCCGCGCAAGAGTACCAGTCTAAAACCCTATAGAAACCTCACTCTGTTCAAACTGTGCATGCATCATGGTCAAACCTAGCCGGATCAGTTATGTTGTCCACATAATGATCCTTTAAGATAGCCTTTTCCAAAGTCCACTGGGTTTCCCTAGACCCAAACGGACATCGTCACGTTCTGTGCATTTATTTGGAGAACTAGATGCTTCATGCTAATTGTTGATATAAAATAGTCGAGTCTGGTAGGAGTAGGGGCCTAACCTTATTTGCCTTGCAGAAATATGACGCACGAAGTCCCCAGATTCGGCATGGTCACCAACATCCACCCAAGGGTTCTAAGCTGGTAGAGAGATTTACATTCTAGTGACCAAACCCTCGTCAGAAAATATCTGGGAAATCTACCATCCCTCCTGGAGATTCAACCTAACAACATGAAAAGGGTTGAAGATTGTCAAGAGGCTAAAGGGACCGAAGGTGGACATCTAGCCAGAGCATACCTGTTGCTGGGACTTCGCGAGTTGGGGAAGATGTTCGACGGAGCCGAGGATGCCGAATCTGGGGAAGGTCCTTCTGGGACCAAGTAGATAGGAGTTTACCTTTTTCGCTTTAAAAATGTAATAAGGCCAGTGGACATTAATGACTTTATTTTCTTGTCTATTTGGGATTCGTCTTATTTTTATCAATAAAATGAGGCATTTAGCATTCTAAGTTCTCCAAATCAATCTGTCGCTAGGCCTACCTCGGGCACAACGAGGTCCCCAAATTAGGACAGGCTTTAATTTCCTGCACTATGTGTATAAATATTGCAATACTTCTTATGATCCTCACTAACTTGATTACCTTTTGTTTTTATTTCCGTTTTTATTATTCCCCTCCCCAAAGGTTAGTTCGTGCACTCTGGCATCATCATCTTATTTCACAAGATCCAGGGGGGGCCTCCACCTACTCCTCCTCTTAGTCCCATTAAAGGCAAGAACAAAGGCAAAATGGAAGAGGACAATAATATGGACTGTTGTGTTATTCTCAAGGAGGAGGGGGAGGAAGGTCCTTCCATACAGGCTGTGAGAAGAGGGGCACATCTCAACAATTGGACCATCAGGACAACCAGAGCCCGACGAGCCTTGGGGTAGCTAGGCTAAAACAAGCAATATTCACTGTTTTATTTACTGAATGATTTTCTTTTCGCATTTTTCAATTTCCGTAATAAGATCTTCAATGTTTGGAACAATTACTCCATTTATCAAAAGCATGATTGATTTGTTCTATGAATTAATATTTATTTCTATCATTTTCCTCCTTATTTTACCAATATAGCATTACTATTACTTATCTTGATGAACCAATGACTGTGACATGCGATGAGACAACGCAACAAACGGACATTGATTTAGAAGAAGATGACATACCTGATGAGATTGTCAAAGAAGTTGAGAATTTTGAGAACAGACCTAAGTTCAACCTGGACGAAACCGAAATTGTTAACCTGGGAGATGCAGAAAATGTTAAGGAAATGCGAATCAACATTCACTTATTGCCATTAGAGAAGAAAGAATACACAGAGTTTCTAAAGGAGTATGAGGACATATTCGCCTGGTCGTATGATGACATGACTGGTCTGAGTACGTCATTGTGGCTCACAAACTACCAACCGATCCAATGTGTCCACCAGTAAAGCAAAAGCTCAGAAAGCTCAAACCTGATATGAGTCTGAAAATCAAGGAAGAAGTCACCAAGCAGATCAAAGCTAAGGTTCTCAGGGTGGTTGAGTACCCGACATGGTTAGCCAATATTGTTCCAGTACCAAAGAAGGATGGAAAGGTCAGAGTCTGTGTCGACTACCGGGATCTCAATCGGGCCAGTCCGAAAGACGACTTCCCTTTGTCGAATATACATATCCTGATTGATAATTTCACCAAGCACGAGCTACAGTCATTCGTAGATTGCTTCGCATGTTACCATCAGATCTGGATGGATGAGGAAGATGCTGAGAAAACGGCTTTCATTATGCCATGGGGAGTGTATTGTTACAAGATGATGCCATTTGGCCTGAAAAATGCAGGGGCCACCTACATAAGGGCCATGACAACCACTTTCCATGATATGATACACAAGGATATAGAAGTATATGTGGATGACGTCATCATCAAATCCAAGAAGGCCACTAACCACATAGAAGATCTGAGGAAGTTTTTCAATAGACTGCGGTACAATCTAAAACTAAACCCCGCAAAGTGTGTATTTGGGGTTCCTGCTAGGAAGTTGCTTAGGTTTATTGTGAGCCGCCGAGGAATAGAACTGGATCCATAAAAGGTCAAAGACATTCAAGAATTATCACCGCCAAAGAACAAGAAAGATGTGATGAGTTTCCATGGAAGGCTGAACTACATAAGCCGATTCATAGCACAATCTACAGTTATCTGTGAGCCGATCTTTAAAATGTTAAAGAAGGACGCCACTACCAAATGGACTGATGACTGCCAAAAAGCCTTCGACAGAATCAAGGAGTACCTATCAACACCACCAGTCTTAGTCCCGCCCGAGCCAGGTAGACCCTTATTACTCTACCTTGCAGTGTTAGCTGGAGCTTTCGGCTGCGTTTTGGGGCAGCATGATGAAACGGGGAGAATGGAACAAGCCATTTATTATGCCAGCAAGAAGTTCACCCCGTACGAGGCCCGATATTCTCTTTTGGAATGCACCTGCTATGCTTTGACTTGGGTAGCTCAGAAGCTGAGACATTATTTCTGTGCCTATATCACGTATCTCATATCAAGGATGGATCCTTTGAAGTACATCTTTCAGAAACCCATGCCCACCGGCAAGTTAGCTAAGTGGCAAACCCTGTTGAGTGAGTTCGACATTGTTTACGTGACTTAGAAGGCGGTCAAGGGACATGCACTGGCATACCACCTTGCTGAAAACCATATGGATGGAGAATACGAACCCTTGAAAACGTATTTTCCTGATGAAGAGGTATCATTCATAGGAGAGACATTGCAAAATCCTACGACGGTTGGAGGATGTTCTTTGATGGAGCAGCAAACTTCAAAGGAGTTGGCATAGGAGCAGTCTTGGTATTAGAAACCGGTCAGCATTATCCAGTGTCTGCCAAACTCAGGTTCCCCTCCACCAACAATATGGCCGAATATGAAGCCTGCATCTTAGGGCTCAAAATGGCCATTGACATGAACGTGCAAGAGCTGCTAGTGATTGGAGATTCAGATTTACTAATACATCAGGTACGAGAAGAATGGGCAACCAAGAACACCAAGATACTCCCGTATCTGCATCATGTACAGGAATTGAGAAAGAGGTCACGAAGACGGAATTGCAGCACGTCCCCAGAGTCCAGAATGAGTTCACCGATGGATTGGCTACCCTATCATCTATGATACAGCATCCCGACAAGAATTTCATTGATCCCATTCCAGTGAAAATTCATAATCAGCCAGCTTACTGTGCCCATGTTGAAGAGGAAGCAGACGGAAAGCCTTGGTTTCATGATATCAAGGAATATTTGGCAAAAGGAGAATACCTGGAGCTTGCTAATCATACTCAGAAATGCACACTTCGGAGATTGTCCAACAACTTCTTTTACATCGGAGGAATCCTGTATAGGAGGACTCCTGATTTGGGATTATTAAGGTGC
The DNA here is from genome assembly GCF_001879085.1 of Nicotiana attenuata. Lineage (NCBI taxonomy): Eukaryota > Viridiplantae > Streptophyta > Magnoliopsida > Solanales > Solanaceae > Nicotiana > Nicotiana attenuata. The sequence continues at coordinate 2,065 of NW_017682503.1, read as the reverse complement.
GTTGATGCAAAAGAAGCATCCAGACTACTAGAAGAAATTCATGCTGGGACATGTAGTCCACATATGAACGGTTTTGTCTTAGCAAAGAAGATACTCCCCGCTGGTTACTTTTGGATAACTATGGAAACAGACTGCATCCAGTATGTTCGGAAATGCCATCGCTGTCAGATACATGCAGACATGATAAAGGTACCTCCAAGAGAGCTCAACACAACAAGCTCACCGTGGTCGTTCGTCGCCTGAGGAATGGACGTCATTGGACCAATCGAGCCTGCCGCTTCCAACGGACATAGGTTTATCCTAGTGGCAATTGAATATTTCACCAAGTGGGTCGAAGCAGCATCTTACAAAGCAGTGACTAAGAATGTCGTGACAGACTTCGTCCGAGACCGCATCCTTTTTCGATTCGGTATCCCAGAGTCAATCATCACTGATAATGGTTCCAATCTCAACAGCAACTTGATGAAAGCTATGTGTTAAACTTTCAAGATCAGACACAAGAATTCCACAACCTACAGGCCTCAAATGAATGGAGCCGTAGAAGCCGCCAACAAGAATATCAAGAATATATTAAGGAAAATGATAGAAAAGCATAAACGGTGGCACGAGAAGTTATCATTTGCTCTATTGGGGTATCGCACCACAGTCCGCACATCAACCGAGGCAACCCCCTATATGCTGGTTTATGGTACAAAGGCTGTCATTCCCGCTGAGGTGGAAATTCCTTCCCTAAGGATCATACAAGAAGATGAGCTCAACGACGCAGAGTGGGTGAAGAGTCGTTATGAGCAACTAGCTCTTATAGACGGAAAGAGAATGAATGCGGTCTGCCATGGGCAACTCTATTAGAACAGAATGTCCAGAGCCTTCAACAAAAGAGTCAAGCCAAGACAGTTCACACCATGGCAGCTGGTGTTAAAGAAAATTTTCCCGCATCAAGATGAAGCCAAAGGGAAGTCCTCTCCCAACTGGAAGGGCCCATACATCGTTCACCGGGTTTTGACAGGAGGAGCCCTCATACTTGCAGAAATGGATGGAGAAGTCTGGCCAAAGCCGATTAATTCAGATGCAGTCAAGCGTTACTATGTGTGATCTTTACGCTTTCCTTATATGATGTAAATTGAACTACGCCTGACCTGATTCCCGTTTAAGAGGGGATACGTAGGCAGCCCTATGGGTTCGGTCACAATTTAATAAAATTTTCATTTCCCCCTGAAATTGGAAACTGGGGCAGAATTTTGAGGAGGACCCTCAAAATTCCGAAGTAATTTCAGCCGATCGCCGCACGAGCAACACCCCGAAGCGTCAACCCACCAAACTGGGGCAGAATTTTGAGGAGGGCCCTCAAAATTCTGTAGCAAGAGAGGTTACAATGTCTCGAACCACGTCACAGTCGTCGGTTCATCTAAAAATTATTTTAATTATACATTTATGTCATACTTTTACAAAAATCATGCATGTTTATTATTGAAACTGCTTCGTTTAGCAATGCTACCCCAATGATACAAATGGTATCACCAGATCAAAGCGGAACGAGTCAAGCAAAGCTAGCAGGGAAACGAACTAACCTTTCCCCTTTACAAAACTTACGGTTTTTCTTTGTATGCAGGCACAAGGATTGTGAAATCATTAAAACATACTGCACGCTCATGGAACAAACATTATTCAAAGAATACGACTCTCTTCACCGTTACACTTGCCAACATTTGCTATCCGCACACCAGTGATGTCCCGTATGTTACAATGCTCCCAGTAATCACATCCGCAATATGCTGTCAGCTAAGAAAACTCTACTGCCATTTATTATCTTATTTATTGCATAAGGCTACTATTCTGCCTTCCGAGGTTAAGCTCTACCTCTATCTGCATCTGCATTGCATAAGGCTACCATTCTGCCTTCCAACTTGCATAAGGCTACCATTCTGCCGTCCAACTTGCATAAGGCTACTATTCTGCCTTCCGAGGTTAAGCTCTACCTCCATTTGCATCTGCATTACATAAGGCTACCATTTTGCCTTCCAACTTGCATAAGGCTACTATTCTGCCTTCCGAGGTTAAACTCTAC
>NW_017682502.1:6120-9773 GCF_001879085.1 Nicotiana attenuata | reverse complement strand
ACGATATATTTAATACAGGGTGCGTATCAGTCGCCAATATAGAAACATTCTTGTTCGGGATGGACTAAGTCTCAATCCCCAGTCATAACTAATCCCGCACCTGCCATGGGGTGCGAGTCGCGCCCTACAATAGCGTCATAATGTGATAAGCCGGGGTTTCAAACCCTCAGGCCATCATATACACCAACTACTCACCTCTAACCGGCCGTAGACTGGTCCGCAATGCCTTTTCCCTTTATATCGACCTCCTCGCGCGTCGAATCTAGTCAAAATCACAGCGAATATATAAATATGGGTTAAAGAAACATAACCCAATCAAAAATACTCGAAAAGTACTAAAATTTACGAAGTTGGTAAAACCCGAGCCCCGGGCCCACTTCTCGAAAAATTCCGAAAATCACACCAACGGATTCCTCGTCTCGCCACGAGTCCGTACATATAAAGTTTACCAAAATCGGAACTCAAATGACCTCTCGAATCTTCAAATCTTATTTTCAAATCTCTAGGTCCAAAATCCCCAATTTACACCTCAAAAACATGTAATCTAGTCGGATTATTCGATGATAATTCAATATTATGGAGTAGAAATAATCACAAGTGACATAACTCAAGATTTTCCATGATTTCTTGCTCAAAATCGCCCCAAGCCGTGTTATTTCGCAAGAAAATAGGTAAAAAAAAACGAGCACAAACGCAGTAGCTTTTAATAAGCAAATCTGGTCGCTAAAGACCCAAATCTGGTCGCTAAAGGTGCTAATCTGGTCGCTAAAAGTGCCACACCAGACCTGATGCACCAGCACTCTTTAATTTCACTAAAAAGGCTCTAACTCCTTCGTACGAACTCGGAATTAGAATTCTTGTTCCTATGAGTCACAAATAATAATACGAACACAACCCTTCAATCGAAACTCAATTCGGAGCTCATTTGCCCAATGCGATATCCATTTCGCTCGTTAAACAATTACTCATGTTTCGCGTCAAAAACCCAATCGCGACTTGATGAAATTAGACCAAAATTTCCAGATCAGTCCTATAATTCATATCAAAATTCCGGAAGTCTCGGAATCAAATTTGGATCTCTAGAACTAAAAATGAACCTAGATCATTACATTTATGCTCAAAACGGCAAAAATCTTTCAAAAACTCTTCCAAAATTTATCCGAGCCTCATGGGATCCCAACAAAGTATACTAACAAGTCCCATAATATATTACGGACTTGCTCGAGGCCTCAAATCACATCAAACAACGCTAAAATCATGAATCAACCTCCAATCCAAGCTTTATGAACTTTAGAACTTCCAACTTCTATTTCCGATGCCGAAACCTATCAAATCACGTCCGATTGACTTCAAATTTTGCACACAAGTCCAAATGACATAACCAAGCTACAGCAACTCTCGGAATTCCATTCCGACTCCCGGATCAAAATTTCACCTATTAACCGGAAATCGCCAAAATACTACCTTCGCCAAAATAGGCTAACTTCTTCACCGGACCTCCAAAATTACTCCCAATTGCGCTCTTAAGCCTTAAATCATTACCCGGAGCTAACCGAATCATCGAAATTCAATTCCGAGCCTTCTAACTCACAAGTCAACATCCGGTTGGCTTTTCCAACTTAAGCCTTCTTAAAAGAGACTAAGTGTCTCATTTCTTATCAAAATCATTCCAAATCAATTCTAACGCACCCAATACCGATAATGAAGCATAAGAAAGCAGAAAATGGGAAGAACAGGGTAGTAACTCATGAGACGACGGGTCGGGTCGTCACACCTTACCTGCTTCCCCCTTGCACATGCCTCACAAACTTTGTCTTCCTTAAACTTGATATTAGGTAACCCTATCACCAAGTCTTTGGAGACTAATTTGTTCAATTGAGTTAGACTGGCATGATCAAGTCTTTTGTGCCAAAGGAGGGGATCATTAATTAACACACTTAGGCAAGTGAGCTCATTTTCAGAGAGAGTTGACAAATCTACAATGTAAATATTGTCCCTGCAAAACAATCTTGTCAGTAGTAAGGTTAATCACAAAGCATTTGGTAGAGGTGAAAGCTACAAGATTACCTCTGTCACACAGTTGTGACACACTTATCAGGCTATATTTTAAGCCATCTATCAAATAGACATTCTCGATGGAATGAGAGTCTGTCTTTCCTACCTTTCCAACCCCAATGATCTCACCTTTCGTTCCATTTCCAAAGGAGATATTACCTCATTTTAGGTTCTCAAGTGAAAGGAACTGGTCCTTGTTCCCAGTCATATGTTTTGAGCAGCCACTATCCATGTACCATATTTGGATACTCCCCTTCACTTGGACCTGCAAAATGAAATCATGGGTTAGTCTTAGGAACCCAAACTAGTTTGGGTCCCTTTCTATGGGCAAAAGGATGAATTAAATTTTTCTTTGCCCAACCAGGCAGTTTGTGTTTTTCTTGAACAAAGGCTTTGTTCTTTTGACTGGCCTTTTCTTTTGCATTGCATTCATTTTTGTAATGGCCAGTCTTACCACAGTGTGTGCAGATCTTATTTTCAGGAAGTGTGAGGTACTTGTTTTTGGGATCCCATTTTGGATCTTGTGTCCCAAACCCAAGTGCTCTCTTATTGCTGCTGTGATGTTCTTGCAGCCAGGAGAGTGCATCAGAAGCCTTGTTCCATTTGCATGTTCTGTCTAGTTCATGCTTTACCTTTCCTAAATCTTCCTTTAGGGCCTTGATCAATTCATTTTTCTTATATAGTTCATCTTTCATTTTTCCTAGATTTTCTTCTAGTGTGAGAAATGATTGATCAACCATTTCCTTTCCTGACCCTAATTTCAGTTTAATATTTTCAGATCTGAGTTCTAGGACATTTTTTTCAAGTTCATGAACCTGGTTCTTCAACTCAGCATTTGTGTTGTAACTCTCATCAGCCCTAGACTCTATCCTTTTGCATTTTGCTTCTAGGATAACATATTCCCTAGACAGAACATCCTTCTCACTGTTTATTATTTCAGACTCATCAATGAAGTCCAATAATAGATCATCCAACCTTTCTTTAGACAAAAATTTAATCTTTTCTTTAAGATGTAGGATACTTACCTCCTGTTCATCCTCTGATTCTCCGATGGCCATGAGAGCTTTCTCATCTTCAGCTTCATCTTCTGAGCCCTCATCTGAGGTTTCTCCCCATGCAGCAACCATAGCTTTAGTTGAACCTTTGTGCCTTTTTGGTTGGACCTGTTCCTTCTTCCTGTTTCTCCGTTCAGCTCTTTCTTTCTTCCACTCAATCTCCCATTGAGGGCAATTCTTGATCATGTGGTCTGTCTTACCACACTTAAAGCAACCATCATTAGTCTGCTTCTCAGGAGCCCGAGATTTTTTGGAGGTTGTTCCTCTTGAAGGCCCTTTCCTCTCATAAGATACTTCTTGAATTTTTTTGAAACCCCTGGTTTTACATAGCCATCTCATCATTCTTAGATCTGAATCCTATCGTCTGAATTCCTGAGAGCCAGAACTTCTTTTTTTCTTTGGAGCATCCATCTTCATAGTCTGCTTCTCAATTTCATTAGGCAGTCGGGATTTCTAATCAGTTCATCCAATTTTAGGGTAGATATTCTTGGGATTCCTGAATGGCTGTGATTTTGCTTTCCTCCCAGGAATATTGGCAGGAAC
>NW_017682502.1:0-1961 GCF_001879085.1 Nicotiana attenuata | reverse complement strand
TATATATATATATTCCAAGAACTTATGTATATATATATATACATAAGTTTACGGTTTGCCTTGTTTCAGTTTCCACGCCATGGCTGGGCTCTGCATGTCTCAAAAAGTTGAAGATATTCTTAATGTACCTACAATGTCTTGTACTGATCCAACGTTGCAATTACCGGATCATCTTCTCAGTTCAATCTTTTGCTACCTTAATTTTCGAGACCTAGTTCATGTCCGCCTTGTTTCCAAGAGATGGCATCGTAACACACCATCATATTGTGCTTTCAACTTTGATGAGTCCCTTTTCTTTGAAAATACCCGCTTGGTTGGACCACTTCCCACCCAAGAAGCACATAACAAGTTCTCGGACTCGATCCTTGACTCTCTCGAGACCTCGAAAAGTAGGTTAATTAAGGCTGAGAAACGGATTGTACATGTTAAATTTGATTATATATGTACGGTAAGAATGTTAATAACAATCTGACGCCATTGATAGACAGAAACGATTTTCATGAGGTGTATTTGAGATTTGGGAATGGTTTGTACTACTCATTGCCATGTATTTTTCAGTCAACATGCCTTACCGTTTTTCATCTAACTCGTTGCGCCCTTAATGAACAAATTTTCAATGGTGAAGGAAAATTTGACTCTTTGCAAGAGGTTAAACTGGATGGAGTTAGGTTATCTGGAGAAGCTCTAGCCAAGTTTATTAGTAAGTGCCCTAATATTAGAGAATTGAGTTTGGTGAACTGCGAGAGAGAATGGGGATGCTACGGGAAACCAATGTTTATTGTATTGCCTAAATTAGACAGTTTGAAGAAGCTTTATGTGAAGCATACTTCTGGTAATAATTCTATTAGCAAAGTAGAAGTTATTGCCCCAAGTTTACAAGTTTTTCATTTTCTTTGCTCTGACGTTTGCAAAGATGCAGTTTACATGGATATTCGTGCTTGTAGAATGTTACGAGAATTTCACTTGAATTGTGTGAGATTTCTGTATTGGTCATAAATCTGACCACCCCGATCCAGGCGACCACGACCCTGGTTCAGTCGCCGTATAAAAAAAGTCAACGGAACCATTTTGACTTCATCACCGTGACATTCTCCACAAGTGACGAGGGTACGCCCCTCACCCCGACCAGTAGGCTTCCACAATTCTGACAAGACGAGTTATGTCTAAGGAAAAAACAGGTTTCTTTCGACTATAAATATGAAGTGAAGGGAACCCAGAGGGGGGGGGGGGAGGCTTCTCATCGACTTCTTCTCCAAAAACTCCAATAAGTCAGAGAGGAGATAACAGAACTCCAGGAGAAGGAAAAGGAAGCTCCATCTAGAGAGGACACTACTAGAAATCCACCTAAAAGCGACCGCAAAAAGCGACCAGAGTTGGTCGCTTTTAGGCTAAAAAGCGACCAAACGGACCTGGTAGCTATATTGATGGTCCCTTTTATTTGGGGACCAAAGTTGGTCGCTAATTAGCGACCAACTTTGGTCTCTAGGCTAAATGGACCAAATATTCAGGATTTTGACTATAGCGGCCAACTTTGGTCGCTTTATTAATTTAATAATATAAATTTGGCGACCAAAGGTGGTCTCTAAATATAAAATATATTTTTTTTATTTATTATTAATCATTAAAAAGCGACCAACTTTGGTCTCTAATACAAATATTATATTTTAAAATCTGAACAACAGAGACCAAAGTTGGTCGCTAAATTCAAGAATTTAATTTATTTTTTAAAGATAAGCGACCAACTTTGGTCGCTATATTTTCAGAAATTGTATTTTTTTAATGGAATTAGCGACCAAGTGTGGTCGCTTCTTTTGGAAATCTGGGTAAATAGCGACCAAGGTTGGTCGCTATTGCCCAGAAAATTATATTTTTAAAGTGAAAAGCGACCAAATAGAGACCAAAGTTGGTCGCTTTTCTTGGTATATTTTTGGCAGAAACTGCCTGTTTTGGCAGCTACACCA
>NW_017682501.1:9048-9773 GCF_001879085.1 Nicotiana attenuata | reverse complement strand
ACTATAGCGCGGCTCGGTAGAGTAAAGTAGATACATATAAAATGCATGCTGGACTCGTGGAGTCACGGTCTAAACCTTTTGGAGTGACATAAGGTCATTGCACCATCGATTAACATTATGGACATCATACCATCAATATGAGCTTCACTAGGACTCAAGGATCATATATACTTTCTTGGAATAACTTTGTAAGGAAAGAATAACATGGACAACCTTAGTTGCTAGGAGTAGATTCATTATGAAATAGTGTATCGTTTATGTTCGTTTCACTTAGATCAAGCCAAAAGAATGAAGGAAGAGCCTTAACATACCTTGTATATTCTTCCCAACCTCAAGCTATGCAATTTCACGGCTACTTAGTCTACAATAAGAGAAATGACACTCTCGTTATCGTTTAAGCGTCGTAACTATTATGTATCAACCACAATCTATTTTACAATGAAATGGACAGAACCTCCCCTATATATATGACTTCACACTAGTCAAAACAATCACAAGTAGCCCAACATACCCCTATCACTTCGTACACAACACGACAACCATAATAGTGTCAAACAATCCGAAAATGTTACGATGAACGACCAACAAACAACTTTAGCCATTATATGGTTTTTCTCCTACACGCTTCCTCCTCTCAACTCCATAAAAACTAGTAGTAAAAGTAAGACAACCCAATACCAACACGAACAAGCCAAACCAAGTCCACAAGTCATCACTAACTATAC
>NW_017682501.1:4253-5113 GCF_001879085.1 Nicotiana attenuata | reverse complement strand
GATGTAGGTATCATTGTATTACGGATAAAATAGAATTTAGAAGTTTGAATTCTTACAACTGAGCTCTACCACACGATCTAGAGTAAGAAGAAAGAGTGACAGTCCTAAATGCCCTGTAGCCTCCTGCTTATAAGTGTGGTGCACGACACACCCATAAACAAGACTCTACTAGACACGGCTTGTAGACTCCCTACGACAGAACTGCTCTGATACCACTTTTGTCACGACCCAAACCGGATGGGCCGCGACGAGCACCCGGTGCCTTACTCAACCGAGTACCAACATAACATATCTTTCTTATCATACTATCATGGTAAATGAGCTAGAAAACTCGTCATGAGATAACAAGAATGAAACATAGGGGAATACTCAACATATGACGACCCACCATGATATGCAAACTTATACATGTGACATACGGGCCTATAAGGCCGACATGACCATTTGTAAACTCAAAACATAAGCCGAAAAGGCCATACAAGTATCCATACACCTGACATCTGTCTACAAGCCTCTAAGAGTACCTAATATCATAAAGGTCGGGACAGGGCCCCGCCATACCAATCAATACATATCAAAAGCATATTGACCAAATAGGCAACTCCGAAGCAAGTGGAGTTCACCAACACCTTCCGCTGAATTGATAGCCTACTTGGAGGAATGTCAACCTGTGTATCGGGACCTGCGGGCATGAAACGCAGCGTCCCCATGCAAAAGGGACGTCAGTACGAATAAAGTACCGAGTATGTAAGGCAGGAAAACATAAATAAGAACAACAATGTAAAGAGAGATAGAGGAGATACAACCTGTAACATCTGAGTGCCTCTGGGGGCTACTGACATGAAATGCGTAATACATAC
>NW_017682501.1:0-3602 GCF_001879085.1 Nicotiana attenuata | reverse complement strand
CAGAAAAGTCCAGCAACCTATAAATATCAATAACAAGACACCATATAACAACAACAAGTCACAACTACTTCACGACGAGCGGCAAGCTCCGATTGGAATCCGTATAACCCATATCACCCCTTATAGACTTCTTACATTAATCTAAAACTATCATTAACATGATAATGAAGTCATTCATCAATGATTCCATCCTTATACCATATATTTATAACAAAGGAAACAATCCTCAACTCCAACTATCTTCAATTAGTAGCTTTATTCACTAGTTCATGTCTACTCCATCCATTTAACTTAATCAACATCAAGATAACCTTAAGCACATGCAAGAACACAATACACACAACTCCTATAGTAACTTCAAGTCGAAATCCAAGTTATATTCAGCTCACAACAACCCTCAATAGCAATACAACACCATAGAAGTGACTTAAGCTAATCCAAGTACTATCTTGTAGTTTATCATCCAACAACTTAACCAACATACAAGCAAGCTTAAGCACAATTAGTAGGCTGTTATACTCACCTTATACAGCGGCAACAACTTGGAATTTCATCCAAATACAGCCCACGACAATCCTCAATTACAACACAACCTCAAAGAGGTGTTGTTCTTCACTAGAACTAAGTTTTGATGTTGAAATATGGTGTAATCACTTTGGAATCACTTCAAACCCTTGTGGAATCTGTTTAGAAGGGTTAGGAGAAGTTTGGAGACGAAGTTGAGTTGAAAATAAGTGAAAAATAGGCGTCCAAATCGTTTATAAATTGAAGTAGGTCAACCACCGCCTAAGTGGCTCCCATTGGGAGCTGCTTGCGCGGTCTCGCGAAAACACGAATATCTCTCTACTCCGATGTCGTATTGATGAACGGTTTAATGCGTTGGAAATTAGACTCGTAGATCTTCAATTTGATATGTAGATCATCCATTGATTCCAAGTATATTGGGAGAAAAGTGCATATACATTTGACCTAAATTTCAGCATATTATGAATGCAACTTGTGATGACCTTTGCTAACTTTTGTTCCATAACTCGTTTGACTTAAAAACATAACACACGACTATCATACGACTACAATAACTCATAAATTAACCTCCTCATCATGTTAATCACCCTAGTCTCACCCCAAAAGAATATGTTATAACATTCCAAACTTGTCGATATTTGACGAAACTTTTTTTCTTCAATTCGTTTAGCGACTAAGCTTTCCAACCCTTTTGGTACTTGTTATTCATGATCTTAAATATTTGTAACCTCCAAGGTAACATGATTAACTTACTTTATTTGCTTCCAAATATAATCTCATTTTCGAGCTTACATTAATGACTTACGACGTACTCTCACGTATGAAAACTTGGGGTGTAACATCATTCCCCCCTTTGGAACATTCGTCCTCGAATGTTGACTGATACGCTTATCAGTTTCATAAACTATGGCTCTTACGAATACTTTAATTCTCATCTTTCCATCTAAGCAACTGTTTTGTGAATAAATCTAAACGCTTGGGCATTCCCCCCTTTTAGGCCTCTTTGTCACGCCATGACATGTGGTCGGAATTCTTCCAACATCTTAACATTTGCTACCTTATGTCATGCAGTATGTACGACTGTGTTCTTGTATGAGCGCCTAGAGACTCTTGTTCTCTTTTTCCTCCATCTTTTAGCCAATCTCTAAGCCTCACTTTATGAACATATACAGAATTATGACAAGATGTCCCTCTAGGCTTCTATAGGTGTACTGCTATCTTTCGCTTGGTACTTTATCGAACTTAAGACTATTGTTATCTCCTATTTCATAGCCTTGTATATCTATCCTTATGGATTTACTACATCTAGGTAGGTTATACTATACCATAGAACTTACTTCGGTTTATTATTACCGAGGTTTGCTACCCAACTCCAGGTTACTCTCTCGCTGCTTATCCTATGTGTATAAATCTAAGTCCTTTAGTGCTTTATCGGGGAACATCTGAAGTGATTTGCCTGATCCACCTTGGGACGATACTATACCTCAATAACCGTATTTCGTAGCATCCTAACATGATTCATCTTATGGGGGTATTCCAATCCCGTGCAATTCATAAAATCCCTTTTCTTTAAATTATTCCTCAATCAAAGGCCTAAATGTCATCCTTTTATCTATCACAATTACACCCTTATTCTACTAACGGGGCAGCATTTCATCTCTTCTAATTGCTCCTAGTCTTAGACTCCTCTGCGTTCATTCAGGCTGTACCGAGCTTTTTATTACATATGGAAATCATCAGCTCCCTTGTTTTGATGGATTTAATCCCGAGGACATACATATTCTCGTCACCTTCTCACTCACCTTTTCATATCCTTACTCCTATCTACCTAAAACCTTGTTGCTCTACAATGCTTCACCTTAGGACCTACACCGATCTATTTATACTACTCGCAACCTTTCTTTAACTTGCTAGAACCGTAAATTTCCTTTTGTGCCTTCTCAGTTGTCCTTAAATGTAAGCAATTACTTTTCGTGGTCGTTCTATCACTTGTTGCATGAATAATTGGCTTGTCTTATTGCCCACGGATACTGTAATTTCCTGTACCTCATATGATCTCAAACATCTCCTTTGATTTTTTTTTCCATTCATTAGCCACGATAGGTGCCACTTTCTTATGGAGTGTATACAATATTGTAGCAAGGCTGTTGTTATAAGATCATTTACTCTTTAGCTCACTATGCTTAGGTGGAAACCTTCTTCCTTATTTCCTCAACTAATCTTTCGTTGTAGTACTTAGAGAGACCTTCTGGCTCTTGTAAAGTTGCGAGCTTGTTATATCGTACACCTGAAGGAAATTTTGGTTGTTCTTACTTGCCTATAATAATCCTTAGTTACATAACTTCATGCCCTTGTGCTCGTAGGGTTACTTTTAATCTCAAATTTTGATTGTCTCCTTATTGGCACTCTCTCTTATTTTCATAAAACTTAAATGGTACCTTTAACGGTCTCAACTCCTATCTGAAAATTTTCAGATGATTGCAATCTCGTATCTTCGAGACTGAATTCCCTATGCTGCGGTTCACTACATTTATCTTGCATGATCTATTCATTTATCTGTGACTTCTTGTCTAGCCATAACCGGGCTCTTCCTGAATCAACTACTAATTACTTGTTGGTCCATTCTCATATATACATATATTCTGCATAATCTCTCTTGGGTTATTTTCTTTATCTTAACTTACCACTCGTACTGGCTCCTTATGTATCAAGTGTTCATTCACACTTATTTATCAATAACGTCTGGTGTGGGAACCCATACTGCCTCTCTCCGACGGCGTGCTTGTGTAATGTTCTGGAGTCGCAACATATCTGTAGGAACTGAACAAATGCAACATCATCCCTTTCTCCTTTTTACCACATTCTTCCTTTACCATTCCATAGTTACCTGAACCGCTTAATTCCGACTTAATACCATATCACACCATATCCCCCCCTTTAGGGGAGTACTAAGATTTAGTACTGCGACGATCTACCTATAGATGTTTCACCTCTTCATCGTTGGCATCTTTTCGCATCATCAATGAACCTTAATAGTCTTATGGTAACCTTCTGTTCAAGGGATAACTTAATTCTTA
>NW_017682500.1:8967-9776 GCF_001879085.1 Nicotiana attenuata | reverse complement strand
GAATGAATCCAACCAGAAAAGGTGAGAAGGGGTTTAATTTAAAGAAAATCAACAGTACAAAACCTTTTCAAAAGGAACTCAGAATCAATCACAAGCTGGCCAAAGGCCTTTTGAAAGAAGAGAATTTGTCATATAAAAAGCATACAGACATGTGAGACAAGAGGGAGTTGTCGTAAAACTAGCAAGAAATCAGAGTGACCAAGAAGGTTAGGTTCGTAGACTCAGAATGAGCCTGAAAGAGAGTCAAGGGTTCCGAATGGAACCCTAGACCAAACACAAAGTGAAGCCTGCCAAAAACCCCAAATACTAGGGTTTCTGACTCGAATCAGACGCATAGATGAGAAAACAACAAATAGGAAAAACAGTAGACGGAACCTGCTTAGAGTTCAAACAAAAGTCCAGTAAAGGCAAACAAGGATTAGAAGCTTAGTAAAATACAGTAAAGAAACATACGAGATAGACATGTAAAGCATGCTTATAGAGCCCGGTAGAAGAAAGAACAGAACACAAAAAATAGAAGAACATGCATAATATGGCAACACATAAGAACATAGGAGCAGACATGCGAGGAAAGAACACAAGAACATGGCATAGACAGATTCACACAAAGAAAAGAAAAAGAAGAAAAGTCAGAAGTCGTTTTAAGATTTTTCGAAAACCCTAAATTGAAACAGACAAATTTTGAAAAGAAAATTGGGGAAAAGCTTTAAAACATTGAATATAGCACAGATCCACCATAGATCTAAGTAAATAAAAGAGGAAGGAACCTCGAATAGCCTTAGGGTTTCTCTGAAACAATGAGAAGGCTT
>NW_017682500.1:2942-5674 GCF_001879085.1 Nicotiana attenuata | reverse complement strand
TCCTTAGTATCTTTTTGATGTTTTTATTGGCTGCTTCTACGACTCTATTCATCTGAGGTCGGTAAGCTGTAGAATTCTTGTGTTTAATCTTGAATGCCTCACACATTGCTTTCATTAAGTCACCGTTGAGATTGGAACCATTATCAGTGATGATTGATTCTAAAATCCTGAATCGGCAAACAATACGATCACGGACGAAATCTGCCTCAACTTTCTTAGTCACTGCCTTGTATGATGCTGCTTCAACCCATTTAGTAAAGTAATCAATCGCCACCAGGATAAATCTGTGCCCGTTTGATGCGGCAGGCTCGATAGGTCCGATAACATCCATTCCCTAGGCGGCAAATGGCCACGGTGAGCTAGTTGCAGTAAGCTCGTTTGGAGGCACCTTTATCATGTCTGCATGTATCTGACAGCGATGGTATTTGCGAACATATTGGATACAGTCTTTTTCCACAGTCATCCAAAAATACCCTGCTCGGAGTATCTTCTTTGCTAAGACAAAACCATTCATATGTGGTCCGCATGTCCCTGCGTGCACTTCATCTAATAGTCTGGTGCCTCCTCTGCTTCGACACACCTTAGCAAACCTAAATCTGGAGTCCTCCTGTACAAGATTCCTTCGCTGTGAAAGAAGTTGTTGGATAATCTCCGCAGTGTGCGCTTCTGAGTGGCGTTGGCAAGTTCTGGATACTCCCCTGTTGTTAAGTACCTTTTGATGTCGTGGAACCATGGCTTTCCGTTCGCTTCTTCCTCAAAGTTGGCACAATAAGCTGGCTGATCATAAATCCTTACTGGGATGGGATCAATGAAATTTGTGTCTGGATGTTGGATCATGGATGATAGGGTAGCTAGTGCGTCAGCGAACTCATTCTGAACCCTGGGGACATGCTGAAATTCTGTCTTTGTGAATCTTTTCCTTAACTCCTGTATGTGGTGCAAATAGGGAAGTATCTTAGAGTTTTGGTGGCCCATTCTTCTCGGACTTGATGTATGAGCAGGTCTGAGTCCCCGATCACTAGTAGCTCTTGAATGTTCATGTCAATGGCCATCTTGAGTCCCAGGATGCAAGCTTCGTATTCGGCCATATTATTTGTGCAAGGGAACCTGAGTTTGGCGGATACCGGGTAATGCTGGCCGGTTTATGATACTAGGACTGCCCCTATGCCAACTCCCTTAAAATTGGCGGCCCTGTCGAAAAACAACCTCCAACCCTCGTAGGATTCTGCAATATCTTCTCTTACAAAGGACACTTCTTCATCAAGAAAATACGTTTTCAGGGGTTCGTATTCTCCGCCGATAGGGTTCTCGGCGAGATGATCTACTATGGCCTGGCCCTTAACTGCTTTCTGAGTCACGTAAACAATGTCGAAATCACTCAATAAGATTTGCCACTTGGCGAGCTTGCCATTGGGCATGGGTTTCTGAAAGATATACTTCAACGGGTCCATCCTGGATATGAGATAGGTAGTGTAGGCACAAAAATAATGCCTCAATTTTTGAGCTACCCAAGTTAGAGCACAACAAGTGCGTTCTAATAAGGAATACCGAGCCTCGTACGGGGTAAACTTCTTACTAAGATAGTAGATGGCCTGCTCCTTTCTTCCCGTTTCATCATGTTGCCCTAGAACACAACCGAACGCTTCATCCAAAACTGCAAGATAAAGCAATAGGGGCCTTCCTGGCTCGGGCGGAACCAAGACTGGTGGCGTTGACAGGTATTCCTTGATTCTGTCGAAGGCTTTCTGACAATCGTCGGTCCATCTAGTAGCAGTGTCTTTCTTTAGCAATTTAAAAATGGGTTCACAAATGACTGTGGACTGGGCTATGAACCGGCTGATATAGTTGAGTCTTCCCAAGAAGCTGATCACGTCCTTCTTGTTCTTTGGCGGTGGCAATTCTTGGATGGCTTTGATCTTTGATGGGTCCAATTCTATTCCTCGACGGCTTACGATGAAACCCAGCAGTTTTCCGGTAGGAACCCCGAATGCACATTTGGCAGGATTCAATTTCAGATTGTACCTTCTCAGTCTGTTGAAGAATTTTCTCAGATCTTCCATATGATCAGCGGCTTTCTTGGATTTGACGATGATGTCGTCCACATATACTTCGATCTCCTTGTGTATCATGTCGTGAAAGATAGTAGTCATGGCTCTCATGTAGGTGGCGCCAACATTCTTCAACCCAAATGGCATCATTTTGTAGCAATACATTCTCCACGGCGTGATGAAAGCCGTTTTCTCTGCATCCTCCTCATCCATCCATATCTGATGATACCCGGCGAAACAATCAACAAAAGACTGCAACTCATGCTTGGCACAGTTGTCGATGAGAATGTGTATGTTTGGCAATGGGAAGTCGTCTTTGGGACTGGCCCGGTTGAGATCCCGGTAGTCGACACAGATTCTAACCTTCCCGTCATTCTTTGGTACTGGCACGATGTTGGCCAACCATGTCGGATATTCCACTACCCTGAGAACCTTGGCTTTGACTTGCTTAGTGACCTCTTCTTTGATTTTCAAACTCATGTCGGGTTTGAATTTTCTGAGCATGTGCTTTACTGGCGGACAAGTCGGGTCTGTTGGCAGTTTATGAGCTACAATGGATGTGCTGAGGCCAGTCATATCATCATACGAACAGGCAAATATGTCCTCACACCCTTTCAAAAATTCCGTATATTCTTCCTTTTCTGATGGTGACAGGTGAACACTGATGCGAGTTTCTTTGACGTT
>NW_017682500.1:0-736 GCF_001879085.1 Nicotiana attenuata | reverse complement strand
ACAGGTGCTGGTTGAGAGTAGTCTGGGGTGAAGTGGGTTGAGTATGAGAGAGGTGGAGAGGACTGGTAAACGGGAGGTGGATAGAAGGTGCGGGTGCTTGGTAATTTGGGATAGGCTGATATGTAAGTGGAGGTGATGGGTAGGTGTGGTATTTTGGTGGTGACTTGGCTCCCTGTGCGATCATCACGGCACTTACATCTTTCTTCTTGGAAGCGCCACCAGTTTGTAAAGCATTATTGGTGGCTTGCAATGCTTCAAGATTTGTTACCATACCATTCTTGATGCCCTCTTCAATCCTTTCTCCGAGTTTGATGATATCAGAGAACTTTTGACCCTCGATCAGCATCAATCTTTCATAATATTGGGGATCCTGAGCCCGGACGAAGAACCTATTCATTTGTTCTTCTTCCAGGGCCGGCCTGACCTTGGCAGCTTCTGACCTCCAACGAGTAGCATATTCGCGGAATGTTTCGGTGGGATTCTTCTTCAAATTCTGTATGTAGAACACATCCGGGGCGTTCTCGGTATTGAACCGGAATCTATCCATGAAGTCCGATGCCATGCTTACCCAACTCGTCCATTTCCTGGGGTCCCGACTGATATACCAGGATAGTGCATCTCCCTTCAAGCTCCTCATAAAGGGCTTCATGCGGATTTTCTCATCTCTTCCAACCCCAACTAACTTGTCGTAATAGGTCCTCAGGTGAACTCTGGGATCTCTGGATCCATCAAACAT
>NW_017682499.1:7155-9779 GCF_001879085.1 Nicotiana attenuata | reverse complement strand
TCTCACACATCTACGAAGCACCATATAACCTTTGTTAAAATTTTGCTTCACTCGTGCCATCCTCGGCTCAATTTCCGCAACCAGAACTGATTTGCCAGCATGCCTCAAACCGGAACCAACATAGCACATAAACGTACAATTAGCTAATCAATAGCAAACTCCCCAACTTGGCTCGAAGCCACAGATCAAAACACTCCCAACAACTCATAACGCACATACTCCATTGCTGCCTTAATACCATAGTGAGATTAAACTCAATCCTTCATAAGCTTGTGGAAACACAAATCATCTAGAATTTTTTTTTAACTCTTCTGCAAATCTCGCATTCACTCACGCAACAGTTAAGCCCACTCTCTAGGCGATCCAATTTAGATGTCAACACATTTTCTTCACTTGTAAATGAGATCTTCTAATAGATAACATAAGGATCACACAACTTTAGAACACTCCGCAGGAGATGACCCACCTGCTTTGCCTCCAACTACCATTTCTGTATACCTTCCACCGTCCTAAACTGTACGCAGTCGCTTAGTCTTCCTGAGTCTGAACTCATACCGCAACATAAAATATTTTTACTTCACTCTCAACTAGAAACATGAAAAGATTCTTCACGCGCCCATAACTTAGGCTATACCTCGAATCGCAATGGAATTCAAACACCTAATAGTTCTTCTATCATCCAGTAGGCCTTCCTCATCACCTCCAAGTCACATAGATGCACCTTGCAGCACTAACATACTCACCACGTAGCTAACCAGCCGTCACTCCCATTAATAGGGGCAATGCCGAACATATAAGTTCGAAACACTTTCTCACACAATCAGCACCTCGGTGCTCAAGCCATAGGAAAAGATCCGGCCTCAAGTCCTCCAGACTGGCCCAACATAAACTCACAGAGATTACATCTCGCCCCTCGATCAGGGAATCACAAGCCATCAAGGCACATCTGATACTGAGCGCTCATGCGCGCGTACGAACACGTGGAAGGAATTTCAAGAGTTTCTTTTGAAGCTGAATCGAGGATGCACAATAAGAATTCAAGAATGTGAAATTTTCCTAAAGGTTCTGAAGCCTCTCGAGGATAAGTACAGACGTCTCCGTACCGATCCACGAGACTCTACTAAACCGGCTCATGACTCGCGAGACCAAGTAACCTAGGCTCTGATACCAACTTATCACGATCCCAACCCCGGTCGTGATGGCGCCCAACACACTGCTAGGCAAGCCCGACCAATTCAACAACCTTAACCCTTTTTATACAGTTCATGATTCAATTAACACAAATAATTACTAAGTCATAATACTGAAACTCTGAAATATAATTAAAACATGCGGAAAACCCAAGTAGAAATACTACTACTACACAGCCCGAAGAATCCGGTGTCACAAGTCTGAGCCTCTAATTCACAGGTGTCAACCTATTACATATTGCTCTAAAGAAATGCGGAAATAAAGCAAATAGGTTAGATGGGAAGATCAGGACTGCGGACGTCATGCAACTACCTTGATGCTCCTAGATATGATGCTCGGCAGAGAAATCCTCACTCAGCCTCAGTGGGTGCACATAGATCTGCACACAAGGTGCAGGGAGTAATGTGAGTACTTCCAACCCAAAGAGTAACAAACATAAATAAGGGTTGAGAGTAAGAAATCCTGGATAGGCACAATGTAAGCTATAATTACAGCAGTTTAATCCAGATAATGTCAACTCAATAAACCAATGAAAACAATGATGCTGCAACAGATATGTAAATGAATGACAATCAATTAAGACATGCAACAAATAGTACGGTACTCTCTAGTACCCGCTGCGGCATGCAGCCCGCTCCATTTATTTATCGTCGACGGCGCTCACTGGGGGTGTGCAGACTCCAGGAGGGGCCCCTTACGGCCCAAGCGCAATATCAAGCCATCTCGTGGCATCCATTAGGCCCTAAGCCTCATATCAATATCAATATAATACTGCTGCGGCGCGCAGCCCGATCCCATACTCAGTCCAGAATCATATAAGCCCCTCGGGCACAATAATATAGAAATATTCAGCCCAAACTTCATTAGAAATATTATTTAAGTTCCAGGTTTTGAGAAAAAGTGGCTGAGTTTGCAAAACAGTACTAAATACTAGGACTGAGTTCAATTGTCTGAAAATATGGTAAGAAACCAGTAAAAACAATCCCTGAAGGATTCAATCAGTTGACACGAGGCCAAATTATGACAATTAATCCATCTTTATAAGGATCTCACTAAGCTTCAATCAATTAGGTAGTAATTTTATTATGCGGGACGGACCAAGTCACGATCCCCGACGGTGTTCTACCCCATGCCCGTTATCCGGTGTGCAAGTCACCTCAACATAGCACTACAATGTGCAAATTCGGGGTTTCAAAACCTCAACACAGCATTTACATCTATTACTAACCTCAAGCCGGCCAAAATCCTAGCTCGCTATGCCCTTGCCTCTCAAATCGACCTCCTCGCGCATCGAATCTGACCAAAACCACAACGAATACGTCACATTATGCTATAGCATCAATACCCAATCGAAAATAATCGAAAAACATCAATAATCCCGAAATTGACAAAACCCGAGCCCCGGGCCCACTTCTCGAAACTCAAAAATTTTT